>NC_092153.1:64126629-64414129 GCF_045791955.1 Oncorhynchus clarkii lewisi
TAAATGTAGTACTCCATTTGAATGAAAGGAAGTATGGACATAGCTTGTAACTTGTAACACTTCTACTGCTGCAGTCCGATTGCCAAGTAAGGCTTTTAAGCTTGTTTATATTGCTTATACAAGTTTTAGGGTTTTGATGTCAGGGCTCACTTCAGAAAACAATAATGTGCTTTTGGAATCATATTATTGATAAAACACTATTTGAAACAAGATAATGTCTAAGAATGTTCCTTTCAAGAAGGCTGGCTGAAAAAAATGACACCATTTTGCTAGGTGAAGTGTGTTTATAAATGATGAAATTCAGACAGTTATTGAATTATGCTTCCTACCTACATTTTATAAATAAGTCTGCTTGGCCTCAGGATCTTCTAGTCTTTTCCATGAGTACGACTTTCCAGAGTACTGATTATCAGAGAGTTTTCTCATCAGAAACGTGGCCCAAAATATTAATTTAATGGGCATGTGAGCATATGCCAAGTCCATATGTCTGCAGTCATGGCCATAAAATACACATGAGGAGAAACTTAGACTTGGCAGGAGAAACCATGACACATGCCTGGTGGATGAGGGGAGATGTGAGCACTGCCTTCCAGGCCAAACTCCCGATCAGCCAGGTGCCCATGGATGAGCGATGGGGGGGTGAGCAGCCCCTGCCAAGCACGGGATAGGGGGGGGACAACACTGAGTGCACAAAACATTAGCAACACATGCTCTTTCCATGACAGACTGACCAGGTGAAAGCTATGATCCTTTATTGAAATCAACTTCAATCAGTGTAGACGAATGGGAGGAGACAGGTTAAAGAAGGATTTTTAAGCCTTGAGACAATTCAGACATGGATTATGTATATGTGTCATTCAGGGGGTGAATAGACAAGACAGAATATTGAAGTTCCTTTGAATGGGGTATGTTAGTAGGTGCCAGGTGCACCGCTGCTGGGTTTTTCACTCTGAACAATTTCCTGTGTGTATCAATAATGGTTCACCACCCAAAGGACATCCAGCCAACTTGACACAACTGTGAGAAGCATTGGGGTCAACATGGGCCACCATCCCTGTAGAATGCTTTCAACACCTTGTAGTCCATGCTCTGACAAATTAAGGCTGTTCTGAGGGCAAAAGGGGGTTCAACTCAATATTAGGAAGGTGTTCCTAATGTTTTGTACATTCAGTGTATATCATGTTACAGTTTTGTAAGTTATAAATAAATAGGACAATCACTGAAGCTACAGAGTCTGGGGATGATAGAAGCGTGATGGGATGCTTGGCTGAGTGGCTAGATACTATTATATACTGTAGCTATGTAGTTAGATACTTTATATAAATGTATGCATACTGTTAAAACAGCCAGCTGATTCTAGCCATCCCTTCTGGTTAGTTGGTCAGCTTTGTCTCCGATTTAGAAGACCCCCACTTTTGTTAGTGTCTTATTGGTCAATTTATTTGACCATGATTTAACTTGGCAAGTCAGTTAAGAACAAATTCTTATTTACAATGACAGCATACCCCGGCCAAACCCTAACGACGCTGGGCCAATTGTGCACCACCCTGTAGGACTCCCAATCAAGGCCAGATGTGATACAGCCTGGAATCGACCAGTGTCTGAAGTGACGCCTCTAGCACTGAGATGCAGTGCCTTAGACCGCTGCGCCACTCGGGAGCCCCAATGATGGCCTACCCGTCAAGGTCACGTCAATTACTTATCCATACATCTCCTTCAGCCTATCAGTGGCCTTGATTCCCGGGACTTCTGTTTCCGTTGGTCTATGACCCCAGCACACTGTGTGGTCAGAAATGGGCTTTCCCCATCCTGATGAGCGCTACCACATTTTTCTCCTGCTGAACTTTTTCTTCTGTGGACTGAATCCCTGTCTGTCTGATGTTTAATTGTGCATGGATCTGAATGTAAGTGCCTTGAGTGTGTCATATTGTGTGGAGCTAAGTTTTGTGGTCTACTGTGTATGTTAAGCTTGTTAATTATCTTGCGCTCCCTCTAGTTTCAGCACTACTGTTAGTATTTTTCATTGGAATGCATGAGCATGTTTGCATGACTGTTAGGGATTAGCCGTTTATTAGCATTGTTCATTTTATAGCACTATGCTATTTTCTATTTTCTATATATGGCTCATTGTGTTTATATTATGTATACGTTTCAACATTACTGTAATTTTTATTACTACATTAATGCCTAATGAGTTCATCTGTCCTACCCCATCAGTATTGAAAATATAAGCTTGTTTTACTCCAATTTTTCTGAACAAATTACATGTAAACAAACACTAGATAGCCTCAAAACACTATCATTTTTATATCATAGATGGTCAGTCCTTACATCCATAGCTCTATGAATATGATCGTGGTTACATTTCTCCAGCCACACCACTCAGCTTTTTATAGAAACCGGGGCAGTGAGTACGCTTTATTGTTTCAACTGCTTTAAGCTCCCATAGAGAAATCCTGTCACATTTACACCTTCCTGCCTCTTCGTTTGAGTTGGGCTCTGGTAGCCATCCCGCCACTCGACACCAATGTAGCCAACTCCCCAGTCCCCCCATCGAACAGGAACTAGAACATGGGTGAGTTGGTGCTTTGGGAAATGACATGAGGGGATATAACTCTGCAAGGCATCTCATTATGGCTGCACAGCATTTCCTGTGATGTTTGTGCCCAGGCTTGGAGAAAGCGTGGGGAAGAGGAAAGGGGAAATTGTAGGAGCGTGGTTCCAGGCTTGTACTGTGCTGCCTACACGGGAGGGAGGCCTCCTATAAAATATTTGTGTGCGAGAGAGAGAGATAGGGAGTCTGAAAGAGAGTGGTGGGGATCTCCTCGGGATTGGAACTGTTTAGCGGATGAAAAAGTGAAAAGCAGATGTGAAGTTAGGTTGAGCCTGGAGCGGCTGGCGCAGAAGGAGGTGCCAAGCAAGGGAGACGGCTGATCAGGGTTTGAGTCGGGTTGAATCCACATGGTAAGCCCTTCCCTTCCCCTGAGGCTGGCTGTGTTAGAGGACTTGCTCTTGAATGGGTGACAGGGAGGGCCCCCATGCCATTTCATTACGAAAAGTGTATGTCCAGAAGATGGGAAAATAATTATCCCCCAAACCTGATTTATTGGAGAGGCTGAACTCACAGTGGAGAAGTGCTACATAGGTGGAGGTTACAATGTAGCTTCATTCACATCTCTCCCTCCCCTCCTGCTTCATTCTCTAAGGGATGTGTGCGTGTGTGTGTGCGTGTGTGCGTGATGATTCTCTGAGGAAAATTGTGAGTATGGGGTGTTCTGTCCGGCTTTCACGTCTGCCCAAACGATTGAATGTGAATGTTTGTGTGTAATGGTTGTGTTTGAGTGTGTATGTGTGCACATGTCATTAAGCATGTGCATATGGGACTGTGTGTTCAGATATCATAGGCCAAATTAAGTGTTTTTTACAGAACTAGTTATTTCACTAACTAGGAAGAGGCACAGAGAAACTGAGTATCATTGTGCTGATTTAACAGTTAAAAGAAGAATTACATAGAGCCACCAGACACAACCACTTAGGAGACACAAGACACAAATCCTGATTGTGAGGGAACGGAGCGCACCTTCATAGAAATATGTAAATCATCGCACACTCACACACAGTTTCGAGAAAACAGCTGAGGAATGGAAAACGGAGAAAGAATCTCAATTTGAGCTCATGTGCTGTGTTTGGGCCTGGGGGCACTTGCAAAACAATGATGGAGACACAAAGGAATGCCATAGAGATTTGCATTTAACAAACTAATGTCTACTCACCTGTCATGTAATATTAATGTATGGGGAAGATGGCTGGTGTTCTCACCTGTTTTAGTGTGGTAATAAGACAACTGTCTCCTTAAAGAAAGCCAATTTCCTTCGATATTGGATGAGATGAGTCGCACACTCTCTGGCTGGCACAAGACACCACGTCTTCTTAATCCTCCAACCCATGCTCAGGTAATTCCTCCCATTACCACTATTTTACAGTTATCATCATACTGCTACAGCTAACCATATTCCCATTGGTATTGTCAGTAATAATCTTGTGACAATAATGCTAAATTCCACTGTTAGTTCTGCTGTTAGCCCAAAATGGGAAGTCCACTGTGGTAAGCTCGTCCAGTGCTATTATGTCCAGTGTTCTTATTTCAAATACCATAAATATGCATACACCTGCTGTCTGCAGAAAGAATGGGATGTCAGCTATGAAATTACACATTGCCTTTGAAAAAATCTCTTTTGGTTATTGAACTACAGTAAGTGAAGTAAGATTTACACCCGGTGACAGTACACTTGATCTGAACTAAAACAGAAATGCATAATTATGGATATGAATGTAATTATCTTCATGGTGATGTATCCTAAATAGGTACACAAAGGTATACTGTACATATGCAATATCCTCCTTTGCATATTTGGGTATTATTCTACACACTGGCTATTATTTTAATGAGCTCTGCTTGATTGGTCATAGACGTCTATGTTTCACAAGTTTGGACATCAAAGTACAGCACAGCAGAAACTCAGTATAGTTCAGTACAGTTCAGTAGAGTTTAGTATTACAGTAGAATAGAGTGAAGTATAGTTCATTACAATAGTGTAAACTCTAGTGTGCTCTACTATGTACTGTACTGAACTCTACAGCACTGAACTGTACTTTTCTTCTTTATTGGACTCTATATTCTATTGTGCTGTGCTGAACTATACTCTACTTTTCTTTACAGTACTATACTGTTCTGTTCTGTTCTGTGCTGTCCAAACTGGTGAACCCAACTGTGGTTTGTGACTAGTATGATTTTCCATTGTAGCCAATTAAATTGCGGAAATCTAGTTATGGATTTTTTGGAAAGTCACTTATCGATTTTAATCACTTAATAATAATACAAAATATTATACCAGTAAAAACACTAACTAATTGATACGTCTACCTTTACTTGTTACGTCTGTGAACTTTCATTATCCTCCCTCCACACGAGGGAGAGAAATCTGAAAATATCTTAAAGATACAGTATGTGGGTTTTTGGTAACGAAATGTCTTAGGCACAAGGCAATGTTTTTTTTAAACTTACAGAAGGCAGTAAATTGGTAGCCTAGTGGTTATAGCGTTGGGCCAGTAACGAAAGGTTGCTGGATTGAATCCCCGATCTGACAAGTTAATAATCTGTCGTTCTGCGCCTGAGCAAGGCAGTTAACCCACTGTTCCCTGGCTGTCGAAGACGTGGATGTTGGTTATTGCAGCCCCCGCACCTCTCTGATTCAGAGGGGTTGGGTTAAATGTGGAATACACATTTCAGTTGAATGCATTCACTTGTGCAACTGACTAGGTATCCCTCTTTCCCAATTCTTCAGCTGGACCTGTGACCAAGAACAAGCTACATATGGACAGTACCAAAATAAATTATGTAATGATTCTGCCTCTTTGCAGCAAAATCTGCAGAGCAGGGAAGGTTGTATTGCCCATATAAATAACACTATTGGTTGAAATAATTCTGTATAATAATTTAAATAGAAAAATGTAGATTTTCTTTTTGAGTCTGGCGTCGTTTTGTGTATCTCTTCATAAACCACGTGCCATGGAATCTCTTCCGAACTATTGTACAATCTATATGGCACGGCTGTCAATTTCTTGAGCCTTAAATGAAACTGGTATACTTTTTTATTTAGCACAAATTTCTTTAACCAATTATGGTCTTTAATGCAGGGCCGACAGACAAGTTCCTTACTTTTTCCCCCTTCCACTTTCCTCTTCCATTTTTGCAGTAATATTGCAATTAGTTATTTTGGGTAGAACAGACATTTCCATGTTTTCATTAGCTGCATGTATGACATAACTCCACCAGTCGTGAGGTCTGTCCAACGCTGGTCCGACCAAGCTGACTCCACACTCCAAGACTGCTTCCATCACGTGGACTGGGACATGTTTCGTATTGCGTCAGACAACAACATTGACGAATACGCTGATTCGGTGTGCGAGTTCATTAGAACGTGCGTTGAAGATGTCGTTCCCATAGCAACGATTAAAACATTCCCTAACCAGAAACCGTGGATTGATGGCAGCATTCGTGTGAAACTGAAAGCGCGAACCACTGCTTTTAATCAGGGCAAGGTGTCTGGTAACATGACCGAATACAAACAGTGCAGCTATTCCCTCCGCAAGGCTATCAAACAAGCTAAGCGTCAGTACAGAGACAAAGTAGAATCTCAATTCAACGGCTCAGACACAAGAGGCATGTGGCAGGGTCTACAGTCAATCACGGACTACAGGAAGAAATCCAGCCCAGTCACGGACCAGGATGTCCTGCTCCCAGGCAGACTAAATAACTTTTTTGCCCGCTTTGAGGACAATACAGTGCCACTGACACGGCCTGCAACGAAAACTTGCGGTCTCTCCTTCACTGCAGCCGAGGTGAGTAAGACATTTAAACGTGTTAACCCTCGCAAGGCTGCAGGCCCAGACGGCATCCCCAGCCGCGCCCTCAGAGCATGCGCAGACCAGCTGGCCGGTGTGTTTACGGACATATTCAATCAATCCCTATACCAGTCTGCTGTTCCCACATGCTTCAAGAGGGCCACCATTGTTCCTGTTCCCAAGAAAGCTAAGGTAACTGAGCTAAACGACTACCGCCCCGTAGCACTCACTTCCGTCATCATGAAGTGCTTTGAGAGACTAGTCAAGGACCATATCACCTCCACCCTACCTGACACCCTAGACCCACTCCAATTTGCTTACCGCCCAGATAGGTCCACAGACGATGCAATCTCAACCACACTGCACACTGCCCTAACCCATCTGGACAAGAGGAATACCTATGTGAGAATGCTGTTCATTGACTACAGCTCGGCATTCAACACCATAGTACCCGCCAAGCTCGTCATCAAGCTCGAGACCCTAGGTCTCGACCCCGCCCTGTGCAACTGGGTACTGGACTTCCTGACGGGCCGCCCCCAGGTGGTGAGGGTAGGCAACAACATCTCCTCCCCGCTGATCCTCAACACTGGGGCCCCACAAGGGTGCGTTCTGAGCCCTCTCCTGTACTCCCTGTTCACCCACGACTGCGTGGCCACGCACGCCTCCAACTCAATCATCAAGTTTGCGGACGACACAACAGTGGTAGGCTTGATTACCAACAACGACGAGACGGCCTACAGGGAGGAGGTGAGGGCCCTCGGAGTGTGGTGTCAGGAAAATAACCTCACACTCAACGTCAACAAAACTAAGGAGATGATTGTGGACTTCAGGAAACAGCAGAGGGAACACCCCCCTATCCACATCGATGGAACAGTAGTGGAGAGGGTAGCAAGTTTTAAGTTCCTCGGCATACACATGACAGACAAACTGAATTGGTCCACTCACACAGACAGCATTGTGAAGAAGGCGCAGCAGCGCCTCTTCAACCTCAGGAGGCTGAAGAAATTCGGCTTGTCACCAAAAGCACTCACAAACTTCTACAGATGCACAATCGAGAGCATCCTGGCGGGCTGTATCACCGCCTGGTACGGCAACTGCTCCGCCCTCAACCGTAAGGCTCTCCAGAGGGTAGTGAGGTCTGCACAACGCATCACCGGGGGCAAACTACCTGCCCTCCAGGACACCTACACCACCCGATGTCACAGGAAGGCCATAAAGATCATCAAGGACATCAACCACCCGAGCCACTGCCTGTTCACCCCGCTATCATCCAGAAGGCGAGGTCAGTACAGGTGCATCAAAGCTGGGACCGAGAGACTGAAAAACAGCTTCTATCTCAAGGCTATCAGACTGTTAAACAGCCACCACTAACATTGAGTGGCTGCTGCCAACACACTGACACTGACTCAACTCCAGCCACTTTAATAATGGGAATTGATGGGAAATTATGTAAATATATCACTAGCCACTTTAAACAATGCTACCTTATATAATGTTACTTACCCTACATTATTCATCTCATATGCATACGTATATACTGTACTCTATATCATCGACTGTATCCTTATGTAATACATGTATCACTAGCCACTTTAACTATGCCACTTTGTTTACATACTCATCTCATATGTATATACTGTACTCGATACCATCTACTGTATCTGCCTATGCTGCTCTGTACCATCACTCATTCATATATCCTTATGTACATATTCTTTATCCCCTCACACTGTGTACAAGACAGTAGTTTTGGAATTGTTAGTTAGATTACTTGTTGGTTATTACTGCATTGTCGGAACTAGAAGCACAAGCATTTCGCTACACTCGCATTAACATCTGCTAACCATGTGTATGTGACAAATAAAATTTGATTTGATTTGATTTGATTTGATTTTTGATATTATTTTTTATTTTACATTATTTAGATGTTTTTTCATAAATTAGTATATTTGACAACAATATTTGTTGTATTATTTGTTCTATCTTTTCTAGTGGATTAAATTGAAGTTGCAACCAACTTTGTATTGCTTGTTTTAAAAAAGTGATATTTGGGAGATGATTTCCTTTTGAAATAACTGAAAGTGAGAGGTTGTAATGTGAATAAAGGGTAAAAGGCCTTCCTTGAACGTAGGGTGAGACATTCTTACTAATTTGCTAGAGAACCAGTTTGGATTTCAGTATAACTTTTGTAGGACTGAAGCCTTTAGTGAGAGGTGTAATGCTCTAATATTTAATCATTTCTGCCCTCCAAATTCATATTCATTATATAAATAGGCCCGATAAATTGTCTAGCTCGCCGTTCCAAATAAAATATTTTATTTCTCATGTCATTTAAAAAACTGTTCGCTAGGTGTAGGCAAGACCCTAAGCAAATAGGGCCAAGAAACAAGTTTTTACATACACGACTGGTCAAAAGTTTAGAACCCCTACTCATTCAAGGGTTTTTCTTTATTTCTACATTGTAGAATAATAGTGAAGACATCACAACACTATGAAATTATACACATGGAATCATGTAGTAACCAAAAAAGTGTTTAGCAAATCAAAATATATAGCCACCCTTTGCCTTGATGACAGCTTTGCACACTCTTGGCATTATCCCAAGCAGCTTCATGACGTAGCCACATGGAATTCTTAACCTCTTGGATTTTTGTCACGAAAAGATGCTCAACTATGCATATAATTGAAAGCTTTGGAAAGAAGACACTGACGTTTCCAAAACTGCAAAGATATTGTCTGTGAGTGCCACAGAACTGATGTTACAGGCGAAACCCAGATAAAAATCCCACTAGGAAGTACCGCATTTTTTGAAACCGCCTCATGCCAATGACTCCTTATATGGCTGTGAATGAGCTACAAATGAGCTTACATTTTCCACGTATTCCCCAAGGTGTCTACAGCATTGTGACGTCTTTTTACGCATTTCCATTGAAAAATAGCCGTAAGGGAGCATATTTAGCAAGTGGTCACATGGTGTCTCCCGCAGAAAATCTTGCGTAAAATACTGAGGTAGCCATTTTTCCAATCGCTTCTTATGAGAAACCAATTGCCTCGACGGATATATTATCGAATATTTATGTTAAAAACACCTTGAGGATGGATCCTAAACAACGTTTGCCGTGTTTCTGTCGATATTATGGAGTTAATTTTGAAAAAAGTTTGGCGTTGTAATGGTAGCATTTTCCGGTCGATTTCTCAGCCAAGCATGATGAACAAACGGGAGCTATTTCGCCTACAAAAATAATATTTTTGGAAAAAATGAACATTTGCTATCTAACTGGGAGTCTCCTGAGTGAAAGCATCCGAAGTTCTTCAAAGGTAAATTATTTAATTTGGTTGCTTTTCTTATTTTCGTGAAAATGTTGCCTGCTGCCAGCAGAGCTAGCATAGCATTATGCCATGATAAACTTACACAAATGCTTGTCTAGCGTTGGCTGTAACACATATTTTGAAAATCTGAGATGACAGTGTTGTTAACAAAAGGCTAAGCTTGTTTTTGAATATATTTATTTCATTTCATTTGCGATTTTCATGAATAGGAAAAGTTACTAGGGGTATTTATGTCCGATGCGTTATGCTAATTCGTTTGAGGCTATGATTACTGTGACTGCTCGACGCAAGAGGTTAATGCGTTTGTATCAGAATAAGGTAAGACCCAGAAGCAGACCGTGATGAAGTAACGTTTATTACAGCAACAGAAGCAAAGGTATAGAACGGCAGGCAGGCTCAGGGTCAGGTCAGGCAGAGTGGTCAGGCGGGCGGGTTAAGGGTCACGACAGGCAAGGGTCAAAAACAATGAGTGTGAGAAAATGAGATGCTGGGAAAAGACAGGAGCTGACAGGACAAACGCTGGCAAGCTTGACAAACAAGATGAACTTGCAACAGACAAACAGAAAACACAAGTATAAGTACACAGGGGATAATGGGGAAGATGGGTGGAAACAAGCACAAAGACAGGTGAAACAGATCAGAGCGTGACAGTTTGAGCCAATCAGTTGTGTTGTGACAAGGTATGCAGAAGATATCCTTATTTGGTAAAAGACCAAGTCCATATTATGGCAAGAACAGATCAAATAAGCAAAGACAAATGACAGCCCATCATTACTTTCAGACATGAAGGTCAGTCAATCAGGAAAATCTGAAGAAGTGCAGTCGCAAAAACCATCAAGCGCTATGATGAAACTGGCTCTTATGAGGACCGCCACAGGAATGGAAGACCCAGAGTTACCTCTGCTGCAGAGGATAAGTTCATTAGTGTTACCAGCCTCAGAAATTGCAGGCTAAATAGATTCGTCACAGAGTTCAAGTAACAGACACATCTCAACATCAAATGTTCAGAGGAGCCTGTGTGAATCAGGCCTTCATGGTCGAATTGCTGCAAAGAAACCACTACTAAAGGACACCAATAATAAGTAGAGACTTACTTGGGCTAAGAAACATAAGCAATTGACATTAGACCGGTGGAAATTATCATTAGAGATTTTTGGTTTGTGATTTATTTATAATTCAAGGCACACTAAAGTATTTTGCTTCCTCTTTCAAAATATAATTTGGTGCATCATAGGAGACTCCGTCATTTGTAACAAGTTTGAATAAATTATTTTTGGTAGCATTTCTATGTTTAAGATAAAAAAAAAACTGTGGTGCATTTTCCCCATATTCCATCCAGTTTGCTTTATACACTTGTTCCTCCATACAAATTCCTCCATTTCTTTTTGTTTTTACTTATTCTGAGCCTCTACCATACAGTTTTTATTGCTATCTATCTGTTCTGTTAGACCTTCTATATTCCTTTGTTAGTATGGACTCCTTTGACCTAATTTGCTTTCCATTGTTGCCTATTTTGCGTGTTATTTTGGCATTAATACGTGTCACATATCAGTTTGCAAACAATGTAAAAATATATATATATAACTGAGTTGATAAAGCCGGATACAAACATTGTCTCTCTTTTGTTTTCTTGAGTAAGGCGGCTCTAAAATGCAGGTGTTTCAGCCTAGCTCAGGGCTTTCTGTGGTTGTGAGGCAAGCCAGCAGAAAATACGATGCATTGCACCGTCATTGGCTCAGTGTTCTGTCACTCATGGGGAAACTACGTCGCCGCGAAATGTAAGGGGAGACCTAGAAAATTCTAGCCCTTTGGCTGCTGACAGAGCATTACATTAGAAGTGTCCATCCAAGAAGGCTCAAGGTCATTGGCCACAGATAAAATGATGTCAAATCACGTTATATGTACAGTAGCTTGATTGGTCAGATCATGTCAACATCATACTTTCAAAATCTTAGCTAGCAGTCATCATCATGAATCAAGTCGACAATCTACTGGCAAATCCTTATCATTTGAAGATAAATGATAGACAAAACGTATCGGTGCTCATCGGCCATTGGACAACAACATTACACAACAATAAGTGGTTTGGAAGGAAGTGAGCACAGCACAAGGTGAATCCAAAAATGTATTGTATGCTGCTGCATAAATGATATAATATGCCAGGGAGATATGTATACTGTAGCTAAGAAAGTAATAACGTTAGTAAGTGTATGTTTTGTAGTAAGCTGTTAGTAGCCCATGTGCCTCACGCTAATAATTGTGTGCCTTTTCCCCTCTTAATTAGGCATTGCTGGCAATATATATATTTTGCCCCACCAGGATTGACATGCTAAAATTGCAACTGCATGACATTGATGATTTCCTTTAGAGCATGTGGGTGATAGTTTGTAGAGTGATTTCCTATACGGTCTATTGAGGTATTTAAAACTGTATTATAATCTCCCACCATAATAACAGAGTCTTGTATTGCTTGCAGGGTTGATAATTTATTATAAATATTTTCAAAGAAGCATGGATCATCATTATGTGGTCAGTAAAGGTTAATGAGCCATATCTGTTTATGGTCCAATAACATTTAAAATCATCCATCTACGTTGCGGATCTGTTAGGACAATTTGCACATTCAGATACATTTTCCACACAACTTCATCTAAAATTGTTGAATGGAGTTTCCTGGAAACAATGGACGTTATATTCCTTCTCTTTGAGCCAGGAAAATATTGTTCTTCTTTTCTCATTATCTGCTCAGCCTTTACAATTATAATTGGCTATACTTATTTCACCATTTACCATAATGAGATACAAGTTTAAAATCTATTTATCATTTATGTTTGTAAATTTACCATTAAAAAGTACCATAGTGATTGAGTGTCCATATACTGTAGTTGTACCATGATATTTACAATGCTACTAAGTAACACTCCAATTGTTCTTCACTATTCCACCCACTAAAGCCCCTCCCAAGTTGGGTTGTCATCCCAATGACCGGCAGACCACCACCCTCCCCCCGGATCCCTAGGCCCCCTGTGAGGCCTGGACCCATCCTTCGAAAAGAGCACACAGTGCCACCCACAGAACAGAAGCAGATCAACTGCTAAAAGTATTTCCAATGCTCTCACCTAAATTGCTTTATATATATAGCAATTAATTTCCATTATTAACAATTAATATGCGTAATAATGTTGGCAGTTTGTGCAAAGGATTGTTACCTATAACCAGGATTGCCATTGCATTACATTACATTTTGTCTAGCAATTATTATATTAGTAAACATCTTTACCCCCTTGCAACAGATGTGGGATACATACACCAAAAAAATCAAACAGATTTCATAGGGCCCTACAGAAGATTGCGTCGTCTTTTCCCCATTTCTTTATGTTTCTGTCTGAAATCTAAAATGTGTCTGAAAACTTTAAAAGTCTGTTGATTGGGGTGCAGGGGTCTGTAATTTGCAATTAATGAACGACTCGGGTATCTGATTTGGGGGGAGGTCCTCATTTACATAGTGTAGGAAGAAAGATTCAAGAGGGCTCTGTGGTGGCGGGCAGGCGGTGTCTCGGGTTTGATTTACGCAAATACATCATGGTCGGCGATGGAGCTGCCATGGACTGCTTCACTCAGTTTACTTCTTCATCTCTCTCATCACGCACTTACCTGTAATGAATGCAGAGCGCGAGCCACAGATTTCTATTGCCTTGTCTCAATTGCTTGTTAATGGTGGGGTCATTAGGCCAGGGCTGGCTGTTCACTTCCAGTCTCTGGGGGTGGGTGGTGATGTCGGGCAGCACCGTTGGCAAGCTCTGTGCAGAATGCTGGGAAATGCTTTACTGACATAATACTTCATTACCTAACATAAAGCGTACATAACAACTACTGGAAGCATCCACCAATGAGGAGATACTGCCAAGTAGTAAAAGTAGATTTGTACAATAGCTAAAATCGTTCTGTGATTTGACTAACAGTGTTATGTCAGTTGTTATAACTGTAAGGTCATGAACTCAAAGAAATCATTCATAAAATATTATTAAACTCTTAAGCACACCTGAATAGACTCCAGTGCTACTTACTTTTAGTACAACTTAAATAACCATATGTTTCTTAGAGCTTGGTAAGAGCATGGTTGTTTCATGGTTATTTTTCTTACAACCTTCACACAACTTTATAGGAATGGTGCAGGATAGTTTCTTGGCTTTGGAACATTCTCAGCACATTTAAGGAACTTGACAAAAAAAAATATATTTTGTGTGGCAGTCTAGGGAAACCATTAATATCTTGAATTTTTATTTTATTTTTCTAATTTTATTTATATAGTTCTCGAAACTACAACATGCAAAATTCAGATATGTTTAAATTACAGAGACATCTCTATCAGAACCCGAGTTATGAGCTTTTAAAGTTGACTTCAGCCAAAAAAGTTAAAACTGGGAAAACAGCACTCAAAGATCCCTAATTCCAAGCATCGCATCTGGATGAAACCTGGCACCATCCCTACGGTGAAGCATGGCAGCATTATGCTGTGGGGATGTTTTTCAGCAGCAGGGACTGGGAGACTAGTTAGGATCGAGGGACAGATGAACGGAACAAAGTACAGACAGATTCTTGATGAAAACCTGCTCCAGAGCGCTCAGAAGCTCAGACTGGGTCAAAGGTTCACCTTCCAACAGGACAATGACCCTAAGTACACAGATAAGACCAAGCAGGAGTGGTTTCGGGACAAGTCTTTGAATGTCCTTGAGTGTCCCAGCCAGAGCCCGGACTTAAACCCGATCGAATATTCCTGGAAAGATCAGAAATAGCTGTGCAGCGATGCTCCCCATCCAAACTGACAGAGCTTGAGAAGATCTGCAGACAGAGAAGAATGGCAGAAACTCCCCAAATACAGGTGTGCCAAGCATTTAACGTAATATTCAAGAAGACTTGAGTCTGTATCGCTGACAAAGGTGCTTCAACAAAGTACTGAGTAAAGGGGATGAACACTTATGTAAATGTAATATTTCGCAAATCCCAGTCTCAACGTCAACAGTGAAGAGGCGACTCCGGGATTCTGGCCTTCTAGGCAGAGTGGCAAAGAAAAAGCCATATCTCAGACTGGCCAATAAAAAGAAAAGATTAAGATGGGCAAAAGAACACAGACACTGGACAGAGGAACTCTGCCTAGAAGGCCAGCATCCCGGAGTCTCCTCTTCACTGTTGACGTTGAGACTGGTTTTTTGTTGGTACTATTTAATAAAACTGACAGTTGAGAACTTGTTTCTTTCTCTTTCTCAAACTAGACACTCTAATGTACTTTTCCTCTTGCTCAGTTGTGCACCTGGGCCTCCCATTCCTCTTTCTATTCTGGTTAGAGCCAGTTTGCCCTGTTCTGTGAAGGGACTAGTTCACAGTGTTGTACGAGATCTTCAGTTTCTTGGCAATTTCTTGCGTGGAATAGCCTTCATTTCTCAGAACAAGAATAGACTGACGAGTTTCAGAAGAAATTTTGAGCCTGTAATGGAACCCACAAATGCTGATGCTCCAGATACTCAACTAGTCTAAAGAAGGCCAGTTTTATTGCTTCTTTAATTAGCACAAAAGTTTTCAGCTGTGCTAACATCATTGCAAAATGTTTTTCTAATGATCAATGATCAATTAGCCAATACAATGTACCATTGGAACACAGAAGTGATGGTTGCTGATAATGGGCCTATGTACGCCTATGTAGATATTCCATAAAAAAAATCTGCCGTTTCCAGCTACAATAGTCATTTACCACATTAACAATGTCTACACTGTATTTCTGATCAATTTTATGTTATTTTAATGAACAAAAAATTTGCTTTTCTTTAAAAAACAAGGACATTTCTTAGTGACCCCAAACTTTTGAACTGTAGTTTATATCGGACAGCAGCCTCTAGGTGCGGGGTGGCGTAACCAAGTGGAAGCTGGATAGTGACGGCTATTTAACCAGTTATGCATTAGGGGGCGCTCTTTTAATTTTTGGATAAAAAAACGTTCCCGTTTTATACAAGATATTTTGTCACGAAAAGATGCTTGACTATGCATATAATTGACAGCTTTGGAAAGAAAACACTGCAAAGATATTGTCTGTGAGTGCCACAGAACTAATGCTACAGGCGAAACCAAGATGAAATTTCATACAGGAAGTACCCCAGATTTTGAATGCGCTGTGTTCCAATGTCTCCTTATATGGCTGTGAATGCGCCAGGTATGAGCCTACACATTGTCGTTTCCCCAAGGTGTCTGCAGCATTGTGACGTATTTGTAGGCATATCATTGGAAGATTGACCATAAGAGACTACATTTACCAGGTGCCCGCATGGTGTCCTCCGTCGAAATTATTGCGTAATCTCCAGCTGCGTGCATTTTTCCATTTGGTTCAGAGGAGAAACCAAACTGCCAGGAATGATTTATCATCGAATAGATATGTGAAAAACACCTTGAGGATTGATTCTAAACAACGTTTGCCATGTTTCTGTCGATATTATGGAGCTAATTTGGAAAAAAGTTTGGCGTTGTAATGACTGAATTTTCGGGGGTTTTTCTTAGCCAAACGTGATGAACAAAACGAAGCGATTTCTCCTACACAAATAATCTTTTTGGAAAAACTGAACATTTGCTATCTAACTGAGAGTCTCCTCATTGAAAACATCCGAAGTTCTTCAAAGGTAAATTATTTTATTTGAATGCTTTTCTTGTTTTTTTGAAAATGTTGCCTGCTGAATGCTAGGCTTAATGCTATGCTAGCTATCAATACTCTTACACAAATGCTTGTGTAGCTATGGTTGAAAAGCATATTTTGAAAATCTGAGATGACAGTGTTGTTAACAAAAGGCTAAGCTTGTGAGCCAATATTTATTTCATTTCATTTGCGATTTTCATGAATAGTTAACGTTGTGTTATGCTAATGAGCTTGAGGCTATGACTACGCTCCCGGATACGGGATTCCTCGAAGCTAGAGGTTAACAGTCTGATTGCCTTGCAATAGAAGCTGTTTTTCAGTCTCTCTGTCCCAGCTTTGATGCACCTGTACTGACCTCGACTTCTGGATGACAGCGGGGTGAACAGAACATGGCTCGGGTGGTTGATGTCCTTGAGGATCTTTTTGGATTTCCTGTAAATAGGGAGAACAGGAAAGGGCTGAGCATGCAACCTTGTGGGCCCCTGTGTTGAGGATCAGCAACGTGGAGGTATTGTTTCCTACCTTCACTACCTGAGGGCGGCCTTCAGGAAGTCCAGGACCCAGTTCCGCAGGGCGGGGTTAAGACCCAGTGCCTGAGCTTAATGATGAGCTTGGACGGTACTATGGTGTTGAATGCTGTGCTATAGTCAATGAACAGCATTTTTACATAGGTACTCCTCTTGTCCAGATGGGATAAGGCAGCGGGCATTGCGATGGTGATTGCATCGTCTGTGGATCTATTGGCGCTTAAGCAAATTGAAGTGGGTCTAGGTTATAAGGTAGATGTGATATGATCCTTAACTAGCCTTTCAAAGCACTTTATGATGACAGAAGATAGTCGTTTAGTTCAGTGACCTTTACTTTCTTGGGTACAGGAACAATGGTGGACATCTTGAAGCAAGTGGAAACAGCAGACTGGGATAGGGAGAGATTGAAAATGTCTGTAAACACTCCAGCCAGCTGGTCTGCATATGCTCTGAGCCGGCAGCCTTGCAAGGTGTTAATATGCTAAAATATCTTACTCACATCTGCCACTGAGAAGGAGAGTCCACAGTCCTTGGTAGCGAATCACTTCGGTGGCACTGTTTTATCCTCAAAGCAGGCGAAGAAGGTGTTTGCTTGTCTGGAAGCAAGACTATGGTGTCTGCGATCACACCATGAGTTGTTAATCAGGAAACATACACCCCTGCCTTTCTTCTTCCGGGAGAGTTCTTTATTCCTGTCTGCACAATGTACTGAGAACCCTGCTGGCTGCATGGACGGGTTACATGTTTCCGTGAAACAGTGTATGTTACAGTCCCTTATGTCTCTCTGGAAGGAGATCATCGCCCTGAGCTGGTATACTTTGTTATCCAGAGACTGAACGTTAGCGAGTAATATACTCGGAAGCGGTGGATGGTGGCACGCCTCGTGAGACGGACTAGAAGTCCCCTCTGAATACCTCTCTTCCAACGGCGGTTTTTGGAGCAGCCTCTGGAATAAGGTAAATTGCCCTGGGGGTACGAACTCAGGTTCCAACTCGTGAAAGTCGTATTCCTGGTGAGCTACCGCCGCTCTGATATTCAAAAGTTATTTCCGGGCTGTATGTAATAGCACAAAATAATTTCTGGGCTGTAAGAAATAACACAAAAAAATACTGCAAAGTTGTTTAGGGGCTAGAAGTCGAGCTGCCATATCTGTCGGTGCCATCTTTAAGACTCAGAACCTCCCTGTAACCTAAAAATGGATATTCCCAAAACAGCCAACATTTTCACTTATGCCTTCGTTCCCAGAACCAACGGGAAACCAAAATCGTACGTTCCCACAACTTCTAAGAAACACAATGTTCTAGCTGGGTACGAAGCTTTACCTTGCAGGCTCTTGCAATGGTTTCATGAAGACATTATGTCAGGATACCTTGTGGAGAGGTGTTCCCTCTCAAACAATCCTGGGCCTTTATTTGATGTGCACTCAGAACCATCATAGTAGGGGGCGAGATGGCCCCTGCTCCAGGCAGGCGCAGGCTTTCATGCTGTTGACACTACTCAGCATTATAAACATATCTCCAGTGTTTTAAAACATTGTTTTTTAAGATGACCTTTTTGGATTATGCCCATATTTGTATTTGTATTGATTATGGATCCCCGTTAGCTGCTGTACAATACATTCACAGATTTCACAACACACTGTGCCCTCAGGTCCCAACTCCACCACTGCCACGTATCTACAGTACTAAACCGTGTGTGTGTGTGTGTGTGCCAATGTCTGCCATTCCGTTAACGGGATAATTGTCATCAACAACCGCTGAATTGCATAGCGCCACATTCAAATAATATTACTGAAAATATTTATATTCATGAAATCACAAGTGCAATATAGCAAATCAGCCTGTTAATCCACCTGTAGTGTCAGATTTTGAAAATATGCTTTACAGCGAAAGCAATCCAAGCGTTTGTGTAAGTTTATCGATCGCTCTACAAAACATTATGTACACCTAGCATCAAGTAGCTTGATCATGAAAATCAGAAAAGCAATCAAACTAATCGTTTACCTTTGATGATCTTCGGATGATTTCACTCACGAGACTCCCAGTTAGACAATAAATGTTCCTTTTGTTCAATAAAGGTGATTTTTATATCCAAAATACCTCTGTTTGTTTGGCACGTTATGTTCAGAAATCCACAGGAAAGAGCGGTCATGACAACAAATTCCAAATATTATCCGTAATGTCCACAGAAACTTAACAAACGTTTTTTATAATCAATCCTCAGGTTGTTTTTAAAATATATAATCGATAATATATCAACCGCAACTGTCTTTTTCATTCTGTCATTTCAAATTCACGCTCTGCAATTTGTGCAAAATGTTAAATTGATTTTTATTTGGATTTCATGTAATGGACCTACACAAAATAGTTCAAATTGGTGAAGTGAAATTAAAATAATACTTGTTTCAAGAAATTCAAATATTTTCTTAATGTAAAAGTGGTGCGTGCATATGTATTTGCTATGAAGCCCCTAAATAATATCTGGTGCAACCAATTACCTTCAGAAGTCACATAATTAGTTAAATAAAGTCCACCTGTGTGCAATCTAAGTGTCAAATTATCTGCCACATGATCTCAATATGTATACACCTCTTCTGAAAGGCCCCAGAATCTGCAACACCACTAAGCAAGGGGCACCACCAAGCAAGCGGCACCATGAAGACCAAGGAGCTCTCCAAACAGGTCAGGGACAAAGTTGTGGAGAAGTACAGATCAGGGTTGGGTTATAAAAAAATATCTGAAACTTTGAACATCCCACGGAGCACCATTTAATCCATTATTATTGAAAGAATATGTCACCACAACACACCTGCTAAGAGAGGGCCGCCCACCAAAACTCACAGACCAGGAAAGGAGGGCATTAATTAACCAGAGAGGCAACAAAGAGATCAAAGATAACCCTATAGGAGCTGCAAAGCTCCACAGTGGAGATTGGAGTATCTGTCCATAGGACCACTATAAGCCATACACTCCACAGAGCTTCTTTACAGAAGAGTGACCAGAAAAAAAGCCATTGCTTAAAGAAAAAAAATCTGCAAAAATGTTTGGTGTTCGCCAAAAGGCATGCGGGAGACTCCCCAAACATATGGAAGAAGGTACTCTGGTCAGATGAGACTAAAATTGAGCAATTTGGCCATCAAGGAAAACACTATGTCTGGTGCAAATCCAACACCTTTCATCACCCCGAGAACACCATCCCCAAAGTGAAGCACGGTGGTTGCAGAATCATGCTGTGGAGAAGTTTTTCATCGGCAGGGACTGGGAAACTGGTCAGAATTGAAGGAATGATGGATGGCGCTAAATACAGAGAAATTCTTTAGGGAAACCTGTTTCAGTCTTCCAGAGATTTGAGACTGGTACGGCGGTTCACCTTCCAGCAGGACAATTGCCCTAAGCATACTGCTAAAGCAACACTCGAGTGGTTTAAGGGGAAAAATTTAAATATCTTGGAATGGACTAACCAAATCCCAGACCTCAATCAAATTGAGAATCTGTGGTATGACTTAAAGATTGCTGTACACCAGCGGAACCAATCCAACATAAAGGAGCTGGAGCAGTTTTGCCTTGAAGAATTGGCAACAATCCAAATGGCTAGATGTGCCAAGCTTATGGAGACATACCCTAAGAGACTTGTAGCTGTAATTGCTGGAAAAGGTGGCTCTACAAACGTCACGATCGCTGTTAAAATAACTGGACCAAGGCACAGCGTGCGTAGAGTTCCACATGTTTTAATAAATGAAACTCACCAAAAACAATGCTAATCAAACGAAACGTGAAGTAAATGCAATGTTCACAGGCATAACACAAAAACAAGATCCCACAAACAACAGGTGGGAAAAGGCTGCCTAAATATGATCCCCAATCAGAGACAACGATACACAGCTGCCTCTGATTGGGAACCATACCAGGACAACAAAGAAATAGAAAACATAGATTTCCCACCCTAGTCACACCCTGACCTAACCAAATAGAGAATTAAAAGGATCTCTAAGGTCAGGGCGTGACAACAAAGTATTGACTATGGGGGGGGGGGGGGGGGGGGGGGTGAATAGTTATGCACGCTCAAGTTTTCTGTTTTTTGTCTTATTTCTTGTTTGTTTCACCCCCAAAAATATTTAGCATTTTCAAAGTGGTAGGCATGTTGTGTAAGTTAAATGATACAAACCCCACAAAAAAAGGTTTTTAATTCCAGCTTGTAAGGCAACAAAATAGGTAAAAAGCCAAGGGGGTGAATACCTACGCAAGCCACTGTAGTCCTCTCTGAATCTCTGCAACTAAAGTGGGGGGGAAAAGTACTTATTATGTCTGTCGACATTACAGACATAACTGCAGGACTACATATCAGCATGTTATCCTGTGTAAATATTAGCATATCAGCATGTATTTACTTTCTGTAATGCTAATTTCTCACTAATCACATTAGGCTACAGCCCTATGACAGATGGAAGCAAAATCACAATTTTTGGCTGTGGTGCCTGGCCTTAATTGACTACAGCTCAGTGTTCAACACCATAGTGCCCTCAAAATTCATCACTAAGCTAAGGACCCTGGGACTGAACACCTCCCTCTGCAACTGGATCCTGGACTTCCTGATGGGCTGCCCCCAGGTGTTAAGGGTAGACAACAACACATCTGCCACGCTGATCCTCAACATGGGGTGCCCTCAGGGATCTGTGCTTAGTCCCCTCCTGTACTCCCTGTTCACTCAATACTGCATGGCCAAGCAAGACTCCAACACCATCATTAAGTTTACCTTCAACACAACAGTGGTAGGCATGATCACTGACAACGATGACACAGCCTTTAGGGAGAAGGTCAGAGACGTAGAAATATGGGGCCAGGACAACAACCTCTCCCTCAATGTGATCAAGACAAAGGAGATGAAGAAAGTTGTGACAGTGCCTATTCCCCCTCAGGAGACTGAAAAGATTTGGCATGAGTCCTCGGATCCTCAAAAGGTTCAACAGTTGCACCATCGAGAGCATCACCGCCTGGTATGGCAATTGCTTGACCGCAATGTGCTACAGAGAGTAGTGCGTACGGCCCAGTACATCACTCGGGTCAAGCTTCCTGCCATCCAAGACCTCTATACCAGATGGTGTTAGAGGAAGGCCCTAAAAATTGCCAAACACTCCAGCAGCCACCTTTTGCTACAGCATGGCTGTGTTACTGGAGCTCCAAGTCTAGGTCCAACAGGCTTCTTAAACAGCTTCTACCCCCAAGCCATAAAACTGCTGAACAACTAATCGAATGGTTACCCGGACTATTTGTATTGAACCCCCCCTTTTTTATGCTGCTACTCGCTGTTAATTGTCTATTATCTATGTATAGTCACTTTACCCCTACCTACATGTACATATTACCTCAATTACCTGAACTAACCTGTACCCCCGAACATTGATACCCCCTGTATATAGCCTCTTTATTGCTGCTCTATGATTTTTTACTTTAGTTTATTTAGTAAATATTTTTCTTACAACTGTATTGTTGGTTAAGGGCGTGTAAGTAATACAAATACAGGTGTTTGTATTTGGCGCATGTGACAAATAAAATTAGATTTGATATTATATCAGTATATTGTTGCGAAAGAGCGCTCATGGTTAGAATTTCACTGTACTGTTTAACACCTGTTGTATCCTGTGCATAAAATGTTCTACAAAATACTTTCATATAAATGTTAAATTCAATCATTAGGACATACAACGCCAAGTCAACACACTACCCAAGTTAGCTAGCTAAAGTTGGATGATATATCGTCATTTTTACATTAACTCTAGTGACTCCCCATCCCGGGTCCGGGAGCGTAATCATCGACTGACACAAATTAGCATAACGCAACGGACATAGATATTCCTAGAAAATATTCCTATTCATGAAAATCACAAGTGAAATATATTGAGACACAGGTTAGCCTTTTGTTAATCACCCTGTCATCTCATATTGTCAAAATATGCTTTACAACCAAAGCTAGACAAGCATTTGTGTAAGTTTATCGATAGCCTAGCATAGCATTTTGTCCAGCAGGCGGTAACTTGGTCACGGAAATCAGAAAAGCAATCAAATTTAATTGTTTACCTTTGATGAGCTTCGGATGTTTTCACTCACGAGACTCCAAGTTAGATAGCCAATGTTCCTTTTTTCCAAAAATATTATTTTTGTATGCGAAATTGCTCCGTTTGTTCTTCACGTTTGGCTGAGAAATCGCCCAGAAATTGCAGTCACGAAAACGGCAAAAAATATTCCAAATTAGCTCCATAATATTGACAGAAACATGGCAAACGTTGTTTATAATCAATCCTCAAGGTGTGTTTCAAATATCTATTCGATAATATATCCACCGGGACAATTGGTTTTTCAGTAGGACCGATTGGAATAATGGCTACCTCTGTATTTTACGCGAGAATCACTCTGGGAGCCATCAGGTGACCAGTTGCGCAATGTAGCCGCTCACGGATATTCTTCAACATAAATGCGTAAAACTACGTCACAATGCTGTAGACACCTTGGGGAATACGGAGAAAAAGTAATCTGGTTGATAGCCCATTCACTGCTCAATAGGGACGCATTGGAACGCAGTGCTTTCAAAACATGAGGCACTTCCGGATTGGATTTTTCTCAGGCTTTCGCCTGCAACATCAGTTCTGTTATACTCACAGACAATATTTTTACAGTTTTGGAAACTTTAGAGTGTTTTCTATCCTAAGCTGTCAATTATATGCATATTCTAGCATCTTGTCCTGACAAAATATCCCGTTTACTACGGGAATGTTATTTTTCCAAAAATGAAAATACTACCCCCTAGTCACATTAACTAATAGCTAGCTAACTTTTAGCTTAGCTGGTGGGCTGACTTGGCATAGTATGTCCTAATGATTGCATTTAACATTCATATGAATGTATTTTGTTTCAACGTTTATTCTCGACGGGTCTCCTGATTAATGTGAGGCATAGGAGCACGAACCCTGTAAGACCCCAGGGCTTGAGTATAGGATAGTACTAGCCTGCTCCCAACTGTTCTTGTAGTCCATGTGGGATTTTAATGATATTAGGAATTTTAGCACGGAACGGATGAAACAGGATTTTGAAGAATTGATTGGGCCTGCTGGATACCAAAAAAACTACCTACCTTTTCTGGACCTGTGCTCTCGAAGGTAGCGAATGTTTTAGCAGGCTACTAGCACTCCACAACTGGCTATGTGACTACTGCAGCTCCTTGGGTGTAACTTTTACAGACAACTTGGAAACCTTTTGGAATTAGAGGATGCTCTATAAGGAGGATGGAATCCACCTAGGGCTGTTGCAGTGACTGTATTAACACCACACCGGCGGTCACGCGTCATGAAGGCAGTCAAATGCCACGTGACCATATAGTCACGGTAATTCGGCTTCTCCAAGCTCTGATGCTGCTGATGGTCATTAGTAGCCTACCAAACTTGCTAACTGCCTCGTACTCAGCACTCTATTGTCCCTCTAATCACTCTGATGTCAATGCAAATGTCTTTCGAAAAAATCGAATCAAACACTTCATGAGAGCCCTTGAGCTCATGTTCGTAACCTTTCAATAGGCTATGCAATTGAGTGAGAAAACAGAGGGATGGCCTCTACTAAAAAGAGGAGTATCAGCTATCTGTAGGCTAGGCCTATTACATTTATTTCTTAGCTTTCCTAATATTAAGCTCATTGCTTATATTTATAAGAGGAGTATAGCCTACCTGGCTGGCATGAAAATAAACCATGGGGAAAAGCATCCTCCATTCGCTATTTAAGTGCATAAATTACATGTATTTTTTCCCCACTGCCCCTGTTTCGATACAAGTGCATGATAATGGTCCATTCTAAATCAAAACAAATTTCATACATATATTATTTAGTATAGGTAAAGACAACATTAGATCAACAATAGTCTGATGGGTGGCAATAGTAGCCTATAACTGGTGAGTTATATATGTTCACTTGTGAATGATGCTCAGCATAAGAAGCAATGTGTCACGCCTGCTCCCGCTCTCCCTCTCTGGCACTCGAGGGAGCCAGGCTGCCATTCATTACGCACACCCATCACCATCATTACGCTCATTGGACTCACCTGGACTCCTTCACTTTGTTGATTGCCCCATCTATATCTGTATGTTCCTCCGTTGGTTCCCAGTGTCAGCATTATTGTCATCATCTCGTTTTGTTCCCCCCGTCCAGACGCTGTTCTTGTTTTGTTTGATGTCCATTAACTTCTTGGATATAGGGGGCGCTATTTTAATGTTTGGATGAAAAACGTTCCCGTTTTAAACAAGATATTTTGTCACGAAAAGATGCTCGACTATGCATATAATTGACAGCTTTGGAAAGAAAACACGCTGACGTTTCCAAAACTGCAAAGATATTGTCTGTGAGTGCCACAGAACTGATGTTACAGGCGAAACCCAGATAAAAATCCAATCAGGAAGTGCTGCATTTTTTGAAACAGCCTCATGTCAATGACTCCTTATATGGCTGTGAATTGGCCACGAATGAGCTTAGGCTTTCTGTCGCTTCCCCAAGGTGTCGACAGCATTGTGACGTATTTGTAGGCATATCATTGGAAGATTGACCATAAGAGACTACATCTACCAGGTGGTCGCTTGGTGTCCTCCGTTGCAATTATTGCGTAATCTCCAGCTGCAGTATTTTTCCGTTCGCTTCTGATGAGAAACCAACTGTCAAGACTGATATATTATCGAATAGATATGTGAAAAACACCTTGAGGATTGATTCTAAACAACGTTTGCCATGTTTCTGTCGATATTATGGAGCTAATTTGGAAAAAAGTTTGGCGTTGTAGTGACTGCATTTTCCGGTCTTTTTCTTAGCCAAACGTGATGAACAAAACGGAGCTATTTCGCCAACACAAATAATATTTTTGGAAAAAATGAACATTTGCTATCTAACTGAGAGTCTCGTCATTGAAATTATCCGAAGTTCTTCAAAGGTAAATTATTTTTATTTGAATGCTTTTCTTGTTTTTGTGAAAATGTTGCCTGCTGAATGCTAGGCTTAATGCTATGCTAGGCTATCAATACTCTTACACAAATGCTTGTGTAGCTTTGGTTGAAAAGCATATTTTGAAAATCTGAGATGACAGTGTTGTTAACAAAAGGCTAAGCTTGTGTTTGAATATATTTATTTCATTTCATTTGCGATTTTCATGAATAGGAAACGTTGCGTTATGGTAATGCACCTGAGGCTATGATTACGCTCCCGGATACGGGATTGCTGGTCGCTAGAGGTTAAATGTTCACTCCCTGTACTTGCTTCTCGTCTCCAGCATCTGTGATCGGCCGGGAGTAGACTACTTTGTGAACAGCCCTAATTGTAGCGCTAATCAATACCCAAACGGTGATTCAGTGAAAATAAACATCTCATTGACTTATCAAGACCAGTCCCTATGCTTGTCTCAGAGCAACACGAAACGGTACTGAAATAGTTGACCACACGCGGGTAGGCTATTGCTTCAAATCCTATTATAACAATTGGATATTTTGGGTGTTCCAGTAAGCAACAATTTGTTGCCTTCATTAGCCTACTTTATTCTTAAAAGAACTCCAGCACAGAGAAGAGAAAGGAGACTTAAATAATTAAACGATTGAATTCACAAATGCATTTGACTGTTTTTAATATTGGCCATCAACCAAAAACACAACATCTACCGTGGTAGAAATATGTTATTGAATTCGATCTTTATTTTTTACTATTTCAAAATGTATATGTTTATTAGTCTACTGTGAAGTCTGACAAGTAAACATAGCCTACAGTACATAGTAAACATGGTAAAGTGCCTAAACTATTGTGACCGCTACAGCCCTGTAATAGCTACTGTAAATTGAACAGTGCAGTTAGATTAACAAGAATTTAAGCTTCCTGCCGATATCAGATATGTCTATGTCCTGGGAAATGTTCTTGTTACTTACAACCTCATGCTAATCACTTTAGCCTACGTTAGCTCAACCTAATTGAGATGGTTTGGGATGAGTTGGACTGCAGAGTGAAGGAAAAGCAGCCAACAAGTGCTCAGCATATGTGGGAACTCCTTCAAGACGGTTGGAAAAGCATTCCAGGTGAAGCTGGTTGAGAGAATGCCAAGAGTGTGCAAAGCTGTCATCAAGGCAAAGGGTGGCTGTTTGAAGAATCTCAAATCTTAAATATATTTTGATTTGTTTAACACTTTTTTAACTGTGTTATTTCATAGTTTTGATGCCTTCACTATTATTTTGCAATGTAAAACATTGTAAAAAATAAAGAGAAACCTTTAAATGAGTAGGTGGGTCTAAACTTTGACTGGTACTGTATACTGTATACAGATCATGGTTTAATTTGGAAAATATTTTTACATTTTCACAGACTATGGTTTCATTTGTGAAATATTTAGCATATTTACAGATCATAGTTTTAATAACCAAATATTTAAATGTATTCACAGTTCATAGTTTGATTTGTGAGTTATGTTGATTATATGCACAGATTGTGGTAAATGTAAATGTTTTGTGCCGTCCTTTTAATAACACATGTGTAACAAATCATACTGTCAGGCCACTTCAAAGTAATTGTACTCTCCTACATACTCACACATTAAGTAGTTATGTGATAGTTAATCAATAATATTAAAATAAACAATGTTTTACCAAATATGTATAAAACCTGTTTTTGACATATTTATTTTATGTTGTAAATGTCTGTGGCATGTTGCAATTGGTGATACGTGCATTAAATTCTTGACATGGGAAAATGCAAGAATTTTATTCGGGACCATGTTGCTAACAGAAAGCATAGTAACATGGTCGAATGAATCATAATACGTAGAAATCAGTCTATTCTTGTCATAGTTATGAATATACACTGAATTTACAAAACATTAGGAACACCTGCTCTTTCCATGACATAGACTGACCAGGTGAAAACTATGATCGCTTATGGATGTCTCTGTCTAAATCTACTTCAGTCAGTGTAGATGAAGGGGAGGAGACAAATAATGATTTTTAAGCCTTGAGACAGTTGAAACATAGATTGTGTATGTGTGCCATTAAGAGGGTGAATGGGCAAGACAAAATATTTAAGTGCCTTTAAAAGGGGTAAGGAGGTAGTTAGCATGCGCAACATTTTGAGTATGTCAAGAACTTCAACGCTGCTATGTTTTCACACTCAACAGTTTCCCATGTGTATCAAGAATGTTCCACCACCCAAAGGACATCAAGCCAACTTGACACAACTGTGGAAGCACTGGAGTCAACATGGGCCAGCATCCCCGTGGAATGCTTTAGAGACCTTGTAGAGTCCATGCCCCGACAAATTGAGGCTGTTAAAGGGCAAAAGGGATGCATCTCAATAATAGGAAGTTGTTCCTAATGTTTTGAGTAACACAAAAGAGAAATCGAATGAAATGTTAAAATAAAGCATAGTTCAGTGTTTCTTTGCATTTCGGTTGCAACCATTTACGTCAATCAAACAGGTCAAAACAAAGTAGGCCGGCGCAGAGTGGGTGATCTCTCTCTCTCTCTCTTTCTCTGCCTGAACTGTTGTTGAACTCTCTATACTTCCTTCATGAGAGAGCTCAGAGCACCGGGTCCACACCAGAGCTGAATGCACTCTGCCCCCAGTGCCGCTCCGTTCACTTTCTGCATTCCCAATTACTTACACAGCCCCAGCCTTGCCCAGGCACAACAGCCCCTCGGAATGCAAGATCACCTCTTAATTCATTCTGGGGATTTTTCAGTGATCTCCCCTGGCTGTCTCTGACTGCAGCACCATTCCCACCTGTCAACTTTTCAAAGTCTGCAATCTTAAATAAACAAACAAAATCTCA
Organism: Oncorhynchus clarkii lewisi; assembly: GCF_045791955.1. Taxonomy (NCBI): domain Eukaryota; kingdom Metazoa; phylum Chordata; class Actinopteri; order Salmoniformes; family Salmonidae; genus Oncorhynchus; species Oncorhynchus clarkii. The sequence goes on from NC_092153.1 coordinate 64,155,397, forward strand.
CCTATGATTTATGATCCGTGTAAGCTTTTTGTTTTCCTTGCGGAATATGTTGGTTGGTGTTGTGTCCAGTGCGTAGCACCCACATGTTGTACACTATTCAGTTTGTAAAGCTTCACTAAAGAATGTGATTTTGACCACATTATAGCTCAATGATCAACTATCAGCAATTTTATAAAACATTGTGCAATAAATCAACTGTGATTGTTGAAAGGAAAGACAGGATGCCTGGAATTTATGGTAACAAGCTTGTGCTCTGGGTGTCGTTAGAGCTAATACAAATTATATTTATTTATTTTTTATGTAACTTTTTGGTCAACCAGACTAAATTCACATCACAATTTGTTTATAGATCTGTCATTCTTCATTGAAAGCAAGTCTAAGACGCTGTATATACACTGCTCAAAAAAATAAAGGGAACAATAAAATAACACATCCTAGATCTGAATGAATGAAATATTCTTATTAAATACTTTTTTCTTTACATAGTTGAATGTGCTGATAACAAAATCACGCAAATGAAATGTATCAACCCATGGAGGTCTGGATTTGGAGTCACACTCAAAATTAAAGTGGAAAACCACACTACAGGCTGATCCAACTTTGATGTAATGTCCTTAAAACAAGTCAAAATGAGGCTCAGTAGTGTGTGTGGCGTCCACGTGACTGTATGACCTCCCTACAACGCCTGGGCATGCTCCTGATGAGGTTGCGGATGGTCTCCTGAGGGATCTCCTCCCAGACCTGGACTAAAGCATCCGCCAACTACTGGACAGTCTGTGGTGCAACGTGGCGTTGGTGGATGGAGCGAGACATGATGTCCCAGATGTGCTCAATTGGATTCAGGTCTGGGGAATGGGCGGGCCAGTCCATAGCATCAATGCCTTCCTCTTGCAGGAACAGCTGACACACTCCAGCCACATGAGGTCCAGCATATGGTCTCACAAGGGGTCTTAGGATCTCATCTCGGTACCTAATGGCAGTCAGGCTACCTATGGCGAGCACATGGAGGGCTGTGCGGCCCCCCAAAGAAATGCCACCCCACACCATGACTGACCCACCGCCAAACCGGTCATGCTGGTGGATGTTGCAGGCAGCAGAACGTTCTCTACGGCGTCTCCAGACTCTGTCACATGTGCTCAGTGTGAACCTGCTTTCATCTGTGAAGAGCACAGGGCGCCAGTGGCGAATTTGCCAATCTGGGTGTTCTCTGGCAAATGCCAAACGTCCTGCACGGTGTTGGGCTGTAAGCACAACCCCCACCTGTGGACGACGGGCCCTCATACCACCCTCATGGAGTCTGTTTCTGACTGTTTGAGCAGACACATGCACATTTGTGGCCTGCTGGAGGTCATTTTGCAGGGCTCTGGCAGTGCTCCTCCTGCTCCTCCTTGCACAAATGCGGAGGTAGCGGTCCTGCTGCTGGGTTGTTGCCCTCCTACGGCCTCCTCCACGTCTCCTGGTGTACTGGCCTGTCTCCTGGTAGCGCCTCCATGCTCTGGACACTACGCTGACAGACACAGCAAACCTTCTTGCCTTCGTGCCATCCTGGATGAGCTGCACTACCAGAGCCACTTGTGTGGGTTGTAAACTCTGTCTCATGCTACCACCAGAGTGAAAGCACCGCCAGCATTCAAAAGTGACCAAAACATCGGAACTGAGAAGTGGTCTGTGGTCACCACCTGCAGAACCACTCCTTTATTGGGGGTGTCTTGCTAATTGCCTATAATTTCCACCTGTCGTCTATTCCATTTGCACAACAGCATGTGAAATGTATTGTCAATCAGTGTTGCTTCCTAAGTGGATTTCACAGAAGTGTGATTGACTTGGAGTTACATTCTGTTGTTTAAGTGTTCCCTTTATTTTTTTGAGCAATGTGTATGTTCTATGTGCAATATTTCTATGCTTCCGATCTTAAGTTTTGTTAGAGTCTTTTTACATTTGGTTTAGTACACCAGCTTCAAGCAGTTGAAAATACAATATTTTTGGTTATGGAAAAAAAAATTAACAGCGGTTTAGATGGTACAATGATTATCTACACTTGCTTGTTTTGTCAAAAAAAACTGAAATTAAGTGAACTATTCAAATTTTTGTAACCAGGAAATGGTGCAGCAATTTCTGCATAGTGCATATTTAAGTAAATAAAAGTAGGCAAAATTGTAAGCAAATCAGGTTAGCTCCTTTAAAACTTCTTGTGACTCCCAAACCCGCATAGGGGAGCGTAATCATCGCCTGAAACTAATTAGCATAACGCAACGGACATAAATATTCCTATTCATGAAAATCACAAATGAAATATATTGAGACACAGCTTAGCCTTTTGTTAATCACCCTGTCATCTCAGATTTTCAAAATATGCTTTACAGCCAAAGCTAGACAAGCATTTGTGTAAGTTTATCGATAGCCTAGCATAGCATTATGCCTTGCTAGCAGCAGGTACCCTTGTCACGAAAATCAGAAAAGCAATCAAATTAAATCGTTTACCTGTGATGAACTTCGGATATTTTCACTCACGAGACTCCCAGGTAGATAGCCAAAGTTCATTTTTTCCCAAAATATTATTTTTGTAGGCGAAATAGCTCCGTTTGTTCTTCAGGTTTGGCTGAGAAATCGCCCGGAAATTGCAGTCACGAAAACTGCGAAAAATATTCCAAATTAGCTCCATAATATCGACAGAAACATGGCAAATGTTGTTTATAATCAATCCTCAAGGTGTTTTTCTAATAGCTATTCGATAATATATCTGTCTTGACAATTCGTTTTTCAATAGGACCGATTGGAGTAATGGCTACCTCTGTATTTTACGCGAGAATCTCTCTCGGAGCCGCAATGTGGCCGCCTACGGCTTTTCTTCAACAGAAATGCGTAAAACTACGTCACAATGCTGTAGACACCTTGGGGAATACGTAGAAAGCGTAAGCTCGTTGATGGCACATTCACAGCTCAATAGGGACTCATTGGAACGCAGCGCTTTCAAAACCTGGGGCACTTCCGGATTGAATTTTTCTCAGGCTTTCGCCTGCAACATCAGTTCTGTTATACTCACAGACAATATCTTTACAGTTTTGGAAATGTTAGAGTGTTTTCTATCCAGAGCTGTCAATTATATGCATATTCTAGCATATTTTCCTGACAAAATATCCAGTTTAAAACGGGAACGTTTTTTTTCCAAAAATGAAAATACTGCCCCCTAGAGACGCAACAGACCGACTTTACGTTTTTAATACCTAATTCATACAGTCCCATTGTTACTACATTCTTTCCGGGATTTGCCTTTTATATCTCCCGTGCACATACCGGCAAGTTTAGGAGTTGGAGTAGACATGGGCCGATGTGGATTGATGTGTATTTTAATAAATCCATTGAATATACACCATCACAAATAAATCCACTATTAATTTGATTTAGGCAGGTCCTAAGAAACATTATAAGACTAATAAAATGGCATATTTTGAGTTTAATTATGTTACTGGTCTGTGCAGCCTATGGGCTACATGGCTGCGCCATGCACATAAAATCAATAGTTATTTTGTTAATTAAACAGACAAGACACACTTAGGCTACGCTGATCACAGTCAACAAACATAGGCCTATATTTTATAGTTGGCTAACAATATAGTGAAATATAACATAATGCAATACAAATCATATTTTTCACACACAACATTCGTCACAGCAACGTGTGGAACCGCTGTCATATAAAAAAAGTTATATTTTGAAACAGAGCCCAAGGCAAGCCCATGCTCTTTTGATCCACGTTTCATCTCTTTCCTAACCTCACTCCGCTTTGTTAGGGAGCAGGCATAGGTTCTTACATTGAGAGTGTCTTCATCAATAATAGCAATTTATATTTTCAAAAGCATGCTTGTCTTGTGTTCAAATGTTACAAGCTCCGCAGGCTTTTGGAGTTGCCTATATGCGATCAAGCAAAATAATAGGCCTACACTTGATTTAGGCTACATTATTTAATGCTAAATTATTCTGATCAATGATATACAGTATGAGCAAATCTAATAGATAAGCTATACCTCCTGACAGCAATATGTAAGTCATTGAGAGAGGACATCAGTTCTGTATGTGAATTCATAATACTAATGACGGAGAGATAAGATTATGTCTCCCGGCCCCTCCTGTCTCAGCCTCCAGTATTTATGCTGCAATAGTTTATGTGTCGGGGGGTTAGGGTCAGACTGTTATATCTGGAGTATTTATTCTGTCTTATCCAGTGTCCAGTGTGAATTTAAATATACTCCCTCTAAATCTCTCTCTTTTTCTCTCTCTCTCTTCTCTCAGAGGACCTGAGCCCTAGGACCATGCCTCAGGACTACCTGGCATGATGACTCCTTGCTATCCACAGTCCACCTGGTCATGCCGCTGCTCTAGTTTCAACTGTTCTGCCTGCGGCTAGGGAACCCTGACCTGTTCACTGGACGTACTACCTTGTCCCGGGCCTGCTGTTTTGGATTCTCTCTCTACCGCACCTGCCGTCTCTAACTCTGAATGATCGGCTATGAAAAACCAACTGACATTTACTCCTGAGGTGCTGACCTGTTGCACCCTCTACAACCACTGTGATTATTATTATCTGACCCTGCTAGTCATCTTTGAACATTTGAACATCTTGGCCATGTTCTGTTATCATCTCCACCCAGCACAGCCAGAAGAGGACTGGCCACCCCTCGGAGCCTGGTTTCTTTCTAGGTCCTGGTATTTTCTAGGGAGTTTTTCCTAGCCACTGTGCTTCAACATCTGCATTGCTTGCAGTTTGGGGTTTTAGGCTGGGTTTCTGTACAGCACTTTGTGACATCAGCTGATGTTACAAGGGCTTCATAAGGGACAATCAAGGTGGAACAACATGGTTGTGGGCAGAATTGCAAAATCTCCATGAGACCTGGATCGAGTCTGAGGACAAAGTGAGGGAAATGGTCTCGGTGAACCTGAAGATTGACCACAGGAAGATTGAGGTTGAGTATGCCCACAGGACTGGAAAACCCACCACCAGCACAGTTGAAAGGCCCAGGCCGATTGTGGTCAAGTTCTTGAGGTTCAAGGACAAGGTAGCTGTTCTGGAAAGAGCCAAGAACTTGAGAGGAACGTTTATCTTCCTCAACGAGGACTGTCTTGAAGCTGTGTGCCAGAAGAGGAAAGAACTTATCCCAGCCATGAAAGCTGCCAATGGGAACATTGTTTACATCCGCTATGACTGGCTCATTGTCCACCCTCCTTCCCAAAATCCTGGAAGGGATGAGAGAGCTAAGCCATTGGGTTCATAGCTTCAACCCCACAGCACAGACACACTTACACACACCAACAGATTAATGGACTGCTGAATGTGTATGTTTTTCTCTTGCTTTGTTTGCTCTTTGCATAATATGTCTATCTCTGATAAGCTACACAGGAAAGGGTTGAAAATAGCCCATATTAATATATGGTGCCTTAGAAATAAGGTTAACGAAATCAGTAACTAGCTAACATCAGATAACATTCATATTCAAAAACATCCTATGGCATTCTGCATTAGCATCGAACAGCCCCCGTGATGTGTAACTTTCAGGGAAGTCAGAAACCAATATACACAGGCAGATAGAAAAAGCCAAGAATAGCTTTTTCAAGCAGAAATTTGCTTCCTGCAACACAAACTTAAAGTTCTGGGACACTGTAAAGTCCATGGAGAATAAGAACACATCCTCCCAGCTGCCCACTGCACTGAGGATAAGAAACTCTAACACCACCGATAAATCCACTATAATTGAGAATTTCAAGAAGTATTTTTCTACGGCTGGCCATGCTTTCCACCTGGCTACCCTTACCCCGGTCAACTGCACTGTACCCCCCCACAGCAACTCGCCCAAGCCTTCCCCATTTCTCCTTCTCCCCAATCCAGTCAGCCAATGTTCTGAAAGAGCTGCAAAATTTGGACCCTAAAAATCAGCTGGGGTAGACAATCTGGACCCTTTCTTTCTAAAATTATCTGCCGAAATTGTTGTAACCCCTATTACTAGCCTGTTCAACCTCTCTTTCGTGTCGTCTGAGATTCCCAAAGATTGGAAAGCAGCTGCGGTCATCCCCCTCTTCAAAGGGGGGGACACTCTTGACCCAAACTGCTACACACTTTTATCTATCCTACCCTGCTTTTCTAAGGTCTTCGAAAGCCAAGTCAACAAACAGATTACCGACCATTTCGAATCCCACCACACCTTCTCCGCTATGCAATCTGGTTTCAGAGCTGGTCATAGGTGCACCTCAGCCACGCTCAAGGTCCTAAACGATATCTTAACCGCAATCGATAAGAAACAATACTGTGCAGCCGTATTAATTGACCTGGCCAAGGCTTTTGACTCTGTCAATCACCACATCCTCAACGCCAGACTCGATAGCCTTGGTTTCTCAAATGATTGCCTCGCCTGGTTCACAAACTACTTTTCCGATAGAGTTCAGTGTGTCAAATCTGAGGGCCTGTTGTCCGGGCCTCTGGCAGTCTCTATGGGGGTGTCACAGGGTTCAATTCTTGGGCCGACTCTCTTCTCTGTATTCATCAATGATGTCGCTCTTGCTGCTGGTGAGTCTCTGATCCACCTCTACGCAGACGACACCATTTTGTATACTTCTGGCCCTTCTTTGGACACTATTAAATAGCAAATGTTCCTTTTTTCCAGAAACATTGTTTTTGTAGCCAAAAATAGCTCCGTTAGTTCTTCACGTTTGGCTGAGAAAACGACCGGAAATTGCGGTCACGACAAATATTCCAAATTAGCTCCATAATATCGACAGAAACATGGCAAACATTGTTTATAATCAATCCTCAAGGTGTTTTTCAAATATCTATTCAATAATATATCAACCGGGAGAGAGCTTTTTCAGTAAGACCGGGTGGAAAAATGGTTACCTCTGTCTTTTGCAAGAGAAATACACAAAGAGCCATCAGGTGGACACTGATGCAATGTTGTCGCTCAGGCTCATTTTTCAAAATAAAAGCCTGAAACTATGTCTTGTGATACTAGACACATTAAAGAAGCCATAGAAAAAGGAATCTCGTTGATATCCCATTCACTGCTCAATAGGGAAGCATAGGAAGGGACTCTATTTAGAAACCGCTGCGTTCCTGATTGTCTGTTATACTCACAGACAATATCTTTACAGTTTTGGAAACTTTAGAGTGTTTTCTATCCTAAGCTGTCAATTATATGCATATTCTATTTTCTGGTCCTGAAAAATAGGGAACGTTATTTTTCCAAAAATAAAAAAAATGACCCCTAGATTCAACAGGTTAACAACCCTTCAGACGAACTTCAATGCCATACAACTCTCCTTCCTTGGCCTCCATCTGCTCTTAAATACAAGTAAAACTAAATGCATGCTCTTCAACCAATCGCTGCCTGCACCTGTCCGCCCGTCCAGCATCACTACTCTGGACGGTTCTGACTTACAATATGTGGACAACTACAAATACCTAGGTGTCTGGCTAGACTGTAAACACTCCTTCCAGACTCACATCAAACATCTCCAATCCAAAGTTAAATCTAGAATTGGCTTCCCATTTCGCAACAAAGCATCCTTCACTCATGCTGCCAAACATACCCTCGTAAAACTGACCATCCTACCGATCCTCGACTTCGGTGAGGTCATTTACAAAATAGCCTCCATTACCCTACTCAATAAATTGGGTGCAATCTATCACAGTGCCATCCGTTTTGTCACCAAAGCCCCATATACTGTCCGCTCTCGTTGGCTAGCCCTCGCTTCATACTCGTCGCCAAACCCACTGGCTCCAGGTCATCTACAAGACCCTGCTAGGTAAAGTCCCCCCTTATCTCAGCTCGCTGGTCACCATAGCAGCACCCCCCTGTAGGACGCGCTCCAGCAGGTATATCTCTACGGTCACCCCCAAAACCAATTCTTTCTTTGGCCGCCTCTACATCCAGTTCTCTGCTGCCAATGACTGGAACGAACTACAAAAATCTCTGAAACTGGACACACTTATCTCCCTCACTAGCTTTAAGCACCAGCTGTCAGAGCAGCTCACAGATTACTGCACCTGTACATAGCCCATCTATAATTTAGCCCAAACAACTACCTCTTCCCCTACTGTATTTATTTATTTATTTTGCTCCTTTGCACCCCATTATTTTTATTTCTACTTTGCACATTCTTCCTCTGCAAATCTACCATTCCAGTGTTCTACTTGCTATATTGTATTTACTTCGCCACCATGACCTTTTAACTTTACCTCCCTTATCTCACCTCATTTGCTCACATCGTATATAGACTTATTTTTCTACTGTATTATTGACTGTATGTTTGTTTTACTCCATGTGTAACTCTGTGTTGTTGTATGTGTCGAACTGCTTTGCTTTATCTTGGCCAGGTCACAATTGTACATGAGAACTTGTTCTCAACTTGCCTACCTGGTTAAATAAAGGTGAAATAAATAAATAATACATATATTTGCATTTTCTGAGACTCACTTAGATAATTAATTTGATGATACAGGAGTAGCAATACAAGGATGTAACATTCATAGATGAGACAGGAATGCTTATGGGGTGGGGTTTCTATATACACTACCGTTCAAACGTTTGGGGTCACTTGGAAATGTCCTTGTTTTTTTAAAGAAAAGCACTGTTGACGTTGAGACTGAGGGTACTATTTAATTAATGAAGCTGCCAGTTGAGGACTTGTGAGGCGTCTGTTTCTCAATCTAGACACTCTAATGTACTTGTCCTCTTGCTCAGTTGTGCACCGGGGCCTCCCACTCCTCTTTCTATTCTGGTTAGAGCCAGTTTGCGCTGTTCTGTGAAGGGAATAGTAGGGAGTATGAGATCTTTAGTTTCTTGGCAATCTCTCGCATGGAATAGCCTTAATTTCTCAGAACAAGAATAGACTCACGAGTTTCAGAAGAAAATTCTTTGTTTCTGGCTATTTTGAGCCTGTAATCGGACCCACAAATGCTGATTCTCCAGATAATCAACTTATCTTAAGAATGCCAGTTTTATTGCTTCTTTAATCAGGACAACAGTTTTCAGCTGTGCTAACATAATTGCAAAATTGTTTCCTAATGATCAATTAGCCTTTTAAAATGATAAACTTGGATTAGCTAACACAACGTGCAATTGGAACACAGGAGTGATAGTTGCTGATAATGGGCCTCTGTACGATTATGTAGATATTCCATAAAAAAAATCAGTAGTTTCCAGCTACATCAGTCATTTACAACATTAACAATTTCTACACTGTATTTCTGATCAATTTGATGTTATTTTAATGGACAAAAAATGTGCTTTTCTTTCAAAAACAAGGACATTTCTAAGTGACCCAAAACCTTTGAACGGTAGTGTATATTCAGAGCCATATTCCTGTAATGCTTAGCGAAGATCTTATGGCAAGTGTTATTGAAGTGTTGTGGTTGCAGGTTCACCTGGCACATCTAAAGCCATTTATTTTGGGGTGTTGCTATAGACCACCATGTGCTAACAGTCAGTATCTAAATAATATGTGTGAAATGTTTGATAGTGTATGTGATGTAAAAAGAGAGATCTACTTTCTTGGGGACCTGAATATTGACTGATTTTCATCAAGTTGCCTGCTCAAGAGGAAGCTTCTCACCAGTCACCAGTCACCAGTTCCTGTATTCAGGTTATTAATCAACCTACCAGGGTGTTTTATGCATATAATTGGTAGTACTGGATAGAAAACACTCTGAAGTTTCTAAACCGTTAAATTAATGTCTGTGAGTATAACAGAACTGATATGGCAGGTGAAAACCCGAGGAGAATCCATCCAGAATATTTTTTTTGAGGTCACCACCCATTGAAATGCTTGTCTATGGGAAATTCAAAGGAAATCCTACCAGATTTCAGTTACTATGGCTTCCACTAGATGCCAATAGTCTTTAGAAAGGGTTTCAGGCTTGTGTTTTGAAAAATGAACTAGTAGTTGCAGTTTTTCAAGGTGGCTCTCATTTCAACTGTAGTCTTGTGGCGCGTTATTCATTATTTATCTCCGGTATTGAACATATTACATTCTGTCCTAACTTCTTGACGCTACCCATCCCTTTAGAGGGATAATTGTCATCAACAACCGCTGAATTGCATAGCACCACATTTAAATAATATTACTAAAAATATTTATATTCATCAAATCAAATGTATTTATATAGCCCTTCGTACATTAGCTGATATCTCAAAGTGCTGTACAGAAACCCAGCCTAAAACCCCAAACAGCAAGCAATGCAGGTGTAGAAGCACGGTGGCTAGGAAAAACTCCCTAGAAAGGCCAAAACCTAGGTAGAAACCCAGAGAGGAACTAGGCTATGTGGGGTGGCCAGTCCTCTTCTGGCTGTGCCGGGTGGAGATTATAACAGAACATGGCCAAGATGTTCAAATGTTCATAAATGACCAGCATGGTCGAATAATAATAAGGCAGAACAGTTGAAACTGGAGCAGCAGCACGGTCAGGTGGACTGGGGATAGCAAGGAGTCATCATGTCAGGTAGTCCTGGGGCATGGTCCTAGGGCTCAGGTCAGTTGACACTGGAGCAGCAGCACGGCCAGGTGGACTGGGGACAGCAAGGAGTCATCATGTCAGGTAGTCCTGGGGCATGGTCCTAGGGCTCAGGTCCTCCGAGAGAGAGAGAAAGAAAGAGAGAAGGAGAGAATTAGAGAACGCACACTTAGATTCACAAAGGACACCAAATAGGACAGGAGAAGTACTCCAGATATAACAAACTGACCCTAGCCCCCCGACACATAAACTACTGCAGCATAAATACTGGAGGCTGAGACAGGAGGAGACACTGTGGCCCCATCCGAGGTCACCCCCGGACAGGGCCAAACAGGAAGGATATAACCCCACCCACTTTGCCAAAGCACAGCCCCCACACCACTAGAGGGATATCTTCAACCACCAACTTACCATCCTGAGACAAGGCTGAGTATAGCCCACAAAGACCTCCGCCACGGCACAACCCAAGGGGGGGGGACGCCAACCCAGACAGGATGACCACATCAGTGAATCAACCCACTCAGGTGACGCACCCCGTCCAGGGACGGCATGAGAGAGCCCCAGTAAGCCAGTGACTAAGCCCCTGTAATAGGGTTAGAGGCAGAGAATCCCAGTGGAAAGAGGGGAACCGGCCAGGCAGAGACAGCAAGGGCGGTTCGTTGCTCCAGAGCCTTTCCGTTCACCTTCCCACTCCTGGGTCTTGTGACCGTAGCGTACGTGTAGGTATGTACGGCAGGACCAAATCAAAGAGAGAGGTAGGAGCAAGCCCATGTAATGCTTTGTAGGTTAGCAGTAAAACCTTGAAATCAGCCCTTGCTTTGACAGGAAGCCAGTGTAGAGAGGCTAGCACTGGAGTAATATGATCAAATTTTTTGGTTCTAGTCAGGATTCTAGCAGCCGTATTTATCACTAACTGAAGTTTATTTAGTGCTTTATCCGGGTAGCCGGAAAGTAGAGCATTGCAGTAGTCTAACCTAGAAGTGACAAAAGCATGGATAAATTTCCTGCATCATTTTTGGACAGAAAGTTTCTGATTTTTGCAATGTTACGAAGATGGAAAAAAGCTGACCTTGAAATGGTCTTGATATGTTCTTCAAAAGAGAGATCAGGGTCCAGAGTAACCCCAAGGTCCTTCACAGTTTTATTTGAGACGACTGTACATACATTAAGGGAACATTTCGTCATTTCGTGTATGATCAGTGAGAAAGTCCATATTGCAAATGTACGGTCCCTTACTAGACGTCCGAAAACATTTGTAAAATTCGCGGTCGGCGTCGGGCCGTGCGGTAGGGCCAGACCTACCGGGAAGTCATCAAATGAACTTTGTCGGACATTCGGTTTCCGTTTTATAAAATAAACAAGTTTTGGACCATTTTTCCGCTATCCCGGAAATTCCCACAAGAGGGCATACGGAATCATATGGCAATTTGGCAAAACATCACGAATCACGACGGGGCCTTATCTCGAAAACGGAAAATATTTCAAAGCCGAAACTTGGTGAGCGTAGGTTTGGCATAATGGGCAGTTGGCCCCGAACAAGATGGCGTCTAGGCCTCAACGGTTTTTGAGTTATGGCCGTTTTTCTTGGATTAAAGGTCCAAAATGGAAATAGAGAAATTATTTTTCCACTTCAGGTCAAAGTCAAGGAGCCTCCGGTGTCAATAAAAAAAGAACCAGCCATTTATCTATCGTCATTTAAGAGAAACGGAACAATGACAACTTGGCGATGGTCACAAATAGGCGTTTTTTTTTTTCAACGGTTACAGATCCAGTTGCAGGGTGTTCATACGAATCTTTTTAAAGTGTGCTGCGGAGCTCTGCGAGATTTCTGTGATTTTCTATGATTTTCTGAAATAACACACACATACTAAACCCTCCGTAAATAACTCAGTTCTTAACGTAAAGACTTAAAACTCAGGATTATGTAAAAGCATACCCCAATGAGGATATGTGGTGAATTATAGCTTCCTGTGCCAACCGGAAGTGCCATAATTGGTGTCTCAGGGGCTGTTTCAAAGGGTTAAAAAAGTCTGATCTGTCCAAAACTTCATATATGTGATTAGGCAACCCCCATGAACTGTAAATCAGTCATTTTTCCCCAAAAAAATCAAAGGAAAAAAAAATCACACTAAAACACAACTTGGATGGAGGGACGTATTGGGGTGCGTAGAGACAGACAGTGGCTGCAATAGTTAGCTTTGTTGGAGCTAAAAAAGAACCGTCAGACCTAGAGTTCCGAAACTTTAGAAACCTGTTCTAGACCTCCGGTCGATGGTACGTGGTGAGTTACGTGGCTCTAGACGGTTCTCGGACCGAGAAACAGCCTCGTACATTTGCAATACCTTCAATTCATTTTGACCATTACGAAAATGACGACGTTTAGAAAAGTCTCAGAGACGCAAGGCTAGGTGCATTGAAACCGGCTCGGCCCATAGAGACGGACCCCAACGTTTCTGTCCGATAGCTCGTTCAAGGACCCCGTAGCAAGGCATGGAAAAAAGTGGATTTTCAGCACCAATTAGGGTTTTTCTCGGACACCAAATGACCTATCGAGCCGAAACTCGGGGTCGCCTCACATAGGACTTCACATAATGTCCGAACTGGACCCGCAGCTAGAACGTAACTATGTGTTTTACCTTTTTATTATGTTTTAAACTAAAGGCGCTGTGAATTATGGGACTGCTCTGACATATGTGATAGTTGGCTTCTAAATGAGTAGTAAAAAGTGGGTTTGGTGTCATAATGACATCTAATTGACTGATGGACACTGACTTGCTAGTTGACTTTTGTGCATTTGCAATATGTTTAAACGGAGAGGGACCATCACCAAAATGGCATTCTGAAATCAACACAAAAAAATGGCATCACCATAGTCTCCAGACTGTGCTGAGTTCAACGAGCTATCCCGCTTGACCGTAGCTCGCTCGGTCTAAGCGCAACGACCATTAGAAAAGTAGGCCCAAAATGAAGCCTGCCCCACAATGTCATTTGCTTTTGAGTGACAGTGAGAGAACCGTTTAGGTGAGAAGAAAAATTCCACCACATGAATGTTCCTAAGGTCCTCCCGATCCGTGCAAGCCTAACCTTGACCGTGTGGCATTAACCCTTAACAGTAAAACAGTGTTTTTTGATCTCACAGATTACAGTGTCATCTCTCCCCATAGGAATACATTGCCTGCACCCCTAATTTCAACCTGAAGTCTATATGGGTTATGAATGCCGTATGAACCTGTCTTCGGTACCAGTCCATCAGGCCACTATGAGGTCTACCTGTGTTGATTCTGAGCTTCTTGGACCAACCGGAAGTGGTTAAAATGCCCCTAAAAGTGTTTACCCATACCCTGCCTGCAGTTTGACAGACATAGTGCATTCAACCCTGTGTAAATCAGTCAGTTCTTAACGTAAGGACTTAAAACTCAGGATTCTGTAACAGCATACCCCAATGAGGATATGTGTTGATTTATAGCTTCCTGTGCCAACCGGAAGTGCCATAATTGGTGTCTCAGGGGCTGTTTCGAGGGGTTAAAAAAGTCTGATCTTTCCAAAACTTCATATGTGTGATTAGGCAACCCCCATGAACTGTAAATCAGTCATTTTTCCCAAAAAAAATCAAAGGAAAAAAAAATCACACTAAAACACAACTTGGATGGAGGGACGTATTGGGGTGCGTAGAGACAGACAGTGGCTGCAATAGTTAGCTTTGTTGGAGCTAAAAAAGAACCGTCAGACCTAGAGTTCCGAAACTTTAGAAACCTGTTCTAGACCTCCGGTCGATGGTGCGTGGTGAGCTACGTGGCTCTAGACGGTTCTCGGACCGAGAAACAGCCTCGTACATTTGCAATACCTTCAATTCATTTTGACCATTACGAAAATGACGACGTTTAGAAAAGTCTCAGAGACGCAAGGCTAGGTGCATTGAAACCGGCTCGGCCCATAGAGACAGACCCCAACGTTTCTGTCCGATAGCTCGTTCAAGGACCCCGTAGCAAGGCATGGAAAAAAGTGGATTTTCAGCACCAATTAGGGTTTTTCTCGGACACCAAATGACCTATCGAGCCGAAACTCGGGATTCGGGGTCGCCTCACATAGGACTTCACATAATGTCCGAACTGGACCCGCAGCTAGAACGTAACTATGTGTTTTACCTTTTTATTATGTTTTAAACTAAAGGCGCTGTGAATTATGGGACTGCTCTGACATATGTGATAGTTGGCTTCTAAATGAGTAGTAAAAAGTGGGTTTGGTGTCATAATGACATCTAATTGACTGATGGACACTGACTTGCTAGTTGACTTTTGTGCATTTGCAATATGTTTAAACGGAGAGGGACCATCACCAAAATGGCATTCTGAAATCAACATAAAAAATGGCGTCTCCAGACTGTGCTGAGTTCAACGAGCTATCCCGCTTGACCGTAGCTCGCTCGGTCTAAGCGCAACGACCATTAGAAAAGTAGGCCCAAAATGAAGCCTGCCCCACAATGTCATTTGCTTTTGAGTGACAGTGAGAGAACCGTTTAGGTGAGAAGAAAAATTCCACCACATGAATGTTCCTAAGGTCCTCCCGATCCGTGCAAGCCTAACCTTGACCGTGTGGCATTAACCCTTAACAGTAAAACAGTGTTTTTTGATCTCACAGATTACAGTGTCATCTCTCCCCATAGGAATACATTGCCTGCACCCCTAATTTCAACCTGAAGTCTATATGGGTTATGAATGCCGTATGAACCTGTCTTCGGTACCAGTCCATCAGGCCACTATGAGGTCTACCTGTGTTGATTCTGAGCTTCTTGGACCAACCGGAAGTGGTTAAAATGCCCCTAAAAGTGTTTACCCATACCCTGCCTGCAGTTTGACAGACATAGTGCATTCAACCCTGTGTAAATCAGTCAGTTCTTAACGTAAGGACTTAAAACTCAGGATTCTGTAACAGCATACCCCAATGAGGATATGTGTTGATTTATAGCTTCCTGTGCCAACCGGAAGTGCCATAATTGGTGTCTCAGGGGCTGTTTCGAGGGGTTAAAAAAGTCTGATCTTTCCAAAACTTCATATGTGTGATTAGGCAACCCCCATGAACTGTAAATCAGTCATTTTTCCCAAAAAAAATCAAAGGAAAAAAAAATCACACTAAAACACAACTTGGATGGAGGGACGTATTGGGGTGCGTAGAGACAGACAGTGGCTGCAATAGTTAGCTTTGTTGGAGCTAAAAAAGAACCGTCAGACCTAGAGTTCCGAAACTTTAGAAACCTGTTCTAGACCTCCGGTCGATGGTGCGTGGTGAGCTACGTGGCTCTAGACGGTTCTCGGACCGAGAAACAGCCTCGTACATTTGCAATACCTTCAATTCATTTTGACCATTACGAAAATGACGACGTTTAGAAAAGTCTCAGAGACGCAAGGCTAGGTGCATTGAAACCGGCTCGGCCCATAGAGACAGACCCCAACGTTTCTGTCCGATAGCTCGTTCAAGGACCCCGTAGCAAGGCATGGAAAAAAGTGGATTTTCAGCACCAATTAGGGTTTTTCTCGGACACCAAATGACCTATCGAGCCGAAACTTGGGATTCGGGGTCGCCTCAGCTAGGCCAACACATAACTTAAGAAATGGACCCGCAGCTAGAACGTAACTACGTGTTTTATGGTTTTTTTATGGTTTGAACCCAAGGCGTTGTGAATTTTGGGCCAGCTCTGAAGTATGTAATAGTTGGCTACTAAACGAGTTGGAAAAAGTGGGTTTGGTGTCAGTTTGTATCAGTTTGGTGTCAGAATGATATCTAATTGACTGATGGACTCTTGTCCACTTGACTCTTGTACATTTGCAATATGTTTAAACAGTGAGGTACCATCACCAAAAGCGACATTCTGAAATCAACCCTAACGAGCGATTGAGATGAACCAGAATCACTGCAAAGCCATCCCGAGTTCATCGGGCCAGTCAATTTCACATTCCTGCAGGATTTTTATAGCATGACAAATTCGTGATGGTACCTGCCCATTGAAACATATTGCAAATGCACAGTGACTTTGAAAAAGTAAGGAAACATAAACAAAAAAAATCCAAAATTTTTATTTTTGGGTGACCAGTTGCACGTGCATTTGCAATATGATTCTATAGTGAAAAAACATCACCAAAAGCGACATTCTGAAATCAACCCAAACGAGCCATTGAGATGACCCAGAATCACTGCAAAGCCATCCCGAGTTCATCGGGCTAGTCAATTTCACATTCCTGCAGGATTTTTATAGCATGACCAATTCGTGATGGTACCTGCCCATTAAAACATATTGCAAATGTACAGTGACTTTGAAAAAGTAAGGAAACATAAACAACATTTTTTTATTTTTGGGTGACCAGTTGCACGTGCATTTGCAATATGATTCTATAGTGAAAAAACATATTGCAAATGCACAGTGACTTTGAAAAAGTAAGGAAAAATAAACAAAAAAAATCTAAATTTTTTTGGGGGGGATGACCAGTTGCACGTGCATTTGCAATATGATTCTATAGTGAACAAACATATTGCAAATGCACAGTGACTTTGAAAAAGTAAGGAAACATAAACAAAAAAAATCTAAAATTTTTTTGGGGGGGTGACCAGTTGCACGTGCATTTGCAATATGATTCTATAGTGAAAAAACATATTGCAAATGCACAGTGACTTTGAAAAAGTAAGGAAACATAAACAAAAAAAATCCAAAATGTTTATTTTTGGGTGACCAGTTGCACGTGCATTTGCAATATGATTCTATAGTGAAAAAACATATTGCAAATGCACAGTGACTTTGAAAAAGTAAGGAAACATAAACAAAAAAAATCCAACATTTTTATTTTTGGGTGACCAGTTGCACGTTCATTTGCAATATGATTCTATAGTGAAAAAACATATTGCAAATGCACAGTGACTTTGAAAAAGTAAGGAAACATAAACAAAAAAAATCAAAACATTTTTTTTTTGGGTGACCAGTTGCACGTGCATTTGCAATATGATTCTATAGTGAAAAAACATCACCAAAAGCGACATTCTGAAATCAACCCAAACGAGCCATTGAGATGACCCAGAATCACTGCAAAGCCATCCCGAGTTCATCGGGGTAGTCAATTTCACATTCCTGCAGGATTTTTATAGCATGACCAATTCGTGATGGTACCTGCCCATTGAAACATATTGCAAATGCACAGTGACTTTGAAAAAGTAAGGAAACATAAACAAAAAAAATCCCAAATTTTTTTTTTTGGGTGACCAGTTGCACGTGCATTTGCAATATGATTCTATAGTGAAAAAACATCACCAAAAGCGACATTCTGAAATCAACCCAAACGAGCGATTGAGATGACCCAGAATCACTGCAAAGCCATCCCGAGTTCATCGGGCCAGTCAATTTCACATTCCTGCAGGATTTTTATAGCATGACAAATTCGTGATGGTACCTGCCCATTAAAACATATTGCAAATGCACAGTGACTTTGAAAAAGTAAGGAAACATAGAATCAAATTATTTTTTTTTGGGTTACCAGTTGCACATTTCAGATCACCAGTTGCACATTTCAGATCACCAGTTGCACATTTCAGATCACCAGTTGCACGGAGGAAAATCGTTACTTTTGACTTTGACTTTTGACTTCCTATGACATCATATTGCAAATGGACAAAACATATGCCTTATGCACAAGTAAAACAAAAAAAAATTATGATAATACAAGTTGACAAAGGTATAGTTTGAGCAAAGTATAGTTTGAATTTTGAGCATGACAAATTCGTGATGGTAAAACATATTGCAAATGCACAGTGACTTTGAAAAAGTAAGGAAACATAAACAAATGGACATAATGAAATCATCATTTTTTTTTTCCCGGTTACCAGTTGCACGCGCATTTGCAATATGATTCTATAGTGAAAAAACATATTGCAAATGGACATGATGAAATCAACACAACGAGTGATGGAAATGAACAACTATCACTGCCCGGCCGTCCCGAGTTCATCAGTTCAGTCAATTTTGGCCCCCAAAAAAATTGACTTTTGACTTTGACTTTTGACTTCCTATGAAATCATATTGCAAATGGACAAATTATATTCCTTATGCACAAGTAAAAAAAATAAATATATGATAATAACATTTTACAAAAGTATATTCATACACTTCTTACACATGATTAATTGTCTTAAAATCGAAACAATTTCGAAAAACGGTCCAGAAAGCACTATTTTTAGTTTTTAAAGTTTAAAAAAAAAATCAAATTTTCGACTTTTGACATCCTATTAAATCATATTGCAAATGGACAAAACATATGCCTTATGCACAAGTAAAAAAAAAAAAAAAAATTATGATAATAAAATACGAATAAAGTATGTTGATACAGTTCTTATACGTGTGTAATTGACACAAAATTCGAAAGAATTTTGAAAAACGGTCCAGAAAGCACTTTTTTAAGGATGTGTGAAGTTTTTTACCAAATTTTGACATTTTTGACTTTTGACTTTCGACTTCCTATGAAATCATATTGCAAATGGACAAAACATATGCCTTATGCGAATGTAATTAAAAAAAAAAAAAATTGATATCAAAATTGGACAAAAGTATATTCATACAGTTCTTACACATGTGTAATTGACAAAAAAAGCGAAAGAATTTCGAAAAAAGGCCCAGAAAGCACTTTTTTAAGGGGTGAAAAGTTTTTGAAAAAAATATCCTTTTTTCAAAATGTTTCTTTTGGATGTTGACTTGGGTTGCATTTCCAATATGAAAAACCCCGGTGGAGCGCACTCGCCCCCTGTTGGATTTTTGAGGTGTTGCCATATACTTTGCACGAATCAACGCCGCTTTGGGTGGTATTGGACATCGTGTACATGGTTTGTCCAATGCCAATATCTTGCCATTCATTTTTGTACAATTCAGGGGGGTATTCCCTTACAACCATTAATATTAATTGTCAGATTCAACAGAAGATCTCTTTGTTTCTTGGGACCTAGAACAAGCATCTCTGTTTTGTCCGAGTTTAAAAGAAGAAAGTTTGCAGCCATCCACTTCCTTATGTCTGAAACACATGCTTCTAGCAAGGGCAATTTTGGGGCTTCACCAAATTTCATTGAAATGTACAGCTGTGTGTCATCCGCATAGCAGTGAAAGTTAACATTATGTTTTCGAATAACATCCCCAAGAGGTAAAATATATATTGAAAACAATAGTGGTCCTATAACGGAACCTTGAGGAACACCGAAATTTACAGTTGATTTGTCAGAGGACAAACCATTCACAGAGACAAACTGATATCTTTCCGACAGATAAGATCTAAACCAGGCCAGAACTTGTCCGTGTAGACCAATTTGGGTTTCGGTGGTCTCAAATGCAGCACTAAGGTCTAGGAGCACGAGGACAGATGCAGAGCCTCGGTCCGATGCCATTAAAATGTCATTTACCACCTTCACAAGTGCCGTCTCAGTGCTATGATGGGGTCTAAAACCAGACTGAAGCATTTCGTATACATTGTTTGTCTTCAGGAAGGCAGTGAGTTGCTGCGCAACAGCCTTTTCTAAAATGTTTGAGAGGAATGGAAGATTCGATATAGGCCGATAATTTTTTATATTTTCTGATTCAAGGTTTGGCTTTTTCAAGAGAGGTTTTATTACTGCCACTTTTAGTGAGTTGGTACACATCCGGTGGATAGAGAGCCGTTTATTATGTTCAACATAGGAGGGCCAAGCACAGGAAGCAGCTCTTTCAGTAGTTTAGTTGGAATAGGGTCCAGTATGCAGCTTAAAGGTTTAGAGGCCATGATTATTATCATCAATGTGTCAAGAGATATAGTACTAAAACACTTGAGCGTCTCTCTTGATCCTAGGTCCTGGCAGAGTTGTGCAGACTCAGGACAACTGAGCTTTGAAGGAATACGCAGATTTAAAGAGGAGTCCGTAATTTGCTTTCTAATAATCATGAAATCACAAGTGCAATATAGCAAAACACAGCTTAGCCTTTTGTTAATCCACCTGTCGTCTCAGATTTTGAAAATATGCTTTACAGCGAAAGCAGTCCAAGCGTTTGTGTACGTTTATCAATCGCTCGACAAAACATTATGATCACCTAGCATCAAATAGCTTGGTCACAAAAATCAGAAAAGCAATCAAATCAATTGTTTACCTTTGATGATCGTCAGATGTTTTCACTCACAAGACTCCCAGTTACACAATAAACTTTAGAGTTTCCAAAACATAAATACATGTTGATGATTTAATTCCTGTGCTGTTTGTATCTACCCTGGTAGGTTGACTGACAATGTGATCTAGGTTGCAGGCACTGGTTAGAGTTTTAAGGTTTTTCCTGGGTGGGCTGCTTGATGATAGCCAATCAATATTTAAATCCCCCAGAAAATATACTTCTCTGTTGATTTCACATACATTATCAAGCATTTCACACATATTATCCAGATACTGACTGTTGGCACTTGGTGGTCTTTAACAGCTTCTCACAAGAATGGGCTTTAGGGGAACCTGTAGATGAACCTGTAGACAGAGATGAACTTGTAAACATATTACTTCAACAGTATTTAACATTAGATCGTTTCTAAGCTCTAAGCTTTACAGGAATATGGTTCTGAATGTAGACTGCAACACCGCCCCCGTTGGCATTTCTGTCTTTTCGGTAGATGTTATAACTATGTATTGCTACCTCTGTATCATCAAAGGTATTATCTAAGTGAGTTTCAGAGATAGAATATGAATGTAATCTGTTACAAGCAAGTTATTGACTTCATAGACCTTGTTTCTTAGGCTACATAAATTAATATTGGCTATTTTTAGTACTTTTCTGGGTTGCTTGATTGTTTTTAATGCTTTACTGGGAAGCTTATCAGAGGTGTCCTTACTCATGTTATTTACATTGGAGCTGATAGTGCAGGGTGAGCTGCATAAAGTGGTCTTCCTACTATTGTACACAACCTCAGTGCTAACAGTTTAACTCTGGTTTATAGGTTCTTGATTACTGCTTACAATAGCTGTAGGATAAACAGATGTATTCGGTGCAATTAGCTGTCATAAATTATATGACTTACATTGTGTTTGCCAATGCCCCTAAGATCATGTGCATTTGATGCAGCATTATGACTCATTGTCACAATGGTCGGGATTAACTGAGCTGGTCTTGGATCTTTTACCAGTCATTGTTTCAACGCAGCCTTGAAAGGTGTGGACAGAGTCCAGGAGCCAAGATGATTTGTATGGACTCTGTCATTTCTGTAGAGCATCTTCTGTTTCCAGAAGGTGTCAAAGTTATCAATATAAGTGACTCCAGCAGAGCTACAGTAGTCTTTTATCCAGATGTGTAATGCCAGCAGTCTGCTGAATCTTTTACACCTGCAGCCCAACGATGGTACTGGACCTGAAATTATTGGCCATTTTTTTTGAGTATTTTAATGCTAAAATCAGTTCATTAAAATCCTTTTTCAAATGTTCTGAGCTAGCCCCCCTGATGTCGTTTGACCCCACATGGACTACAACAGTGTCAGCTCCCGGCATCTGTGATAGAACAGTCAGAAGCAGCCTTGTTATGTCCTGTACTCGTGCTCCTGGGTACCACAGGGTTTTTGCCTTGTGGACCGAAATGTTTCTCACCATAGAGCTGCCTATGATGACAGCTGGTGATATTGAATGGGCCGGTCTCTCAGGATCTGAACCCGAGGTAGAAGCCACTGGAGAGGGAGGCAGAGCCGAGGACAAAGATGCAGGTACCTCCGGATTCGATCTTGATTGGGAAGCCACCACGGACGAAGGCGCCGGAACTTCTGGATCCAGGGCGGCAAAGATGTTACTGGTCTGTATCAGTTCCGGGATCATCTACATATAGACCCCAGTTGCCTGAGGATGCCTTCTTCGACTTCCACGGCGAGCCGACACGGCAGCGAAACTTCCACCAGACCAGAGCGGTGTCCGGCTACTGGGGTGGAAAAAAAGAAAAATGATGTGGGCGTGGGATCCCGAGTAGCATACGTAGGTTTGCTACTTGCTTGCTAAGCAGTTGCTACATTGAAAGTCAACGTGGTCCACATTGTCCAGTGACAATGCAAAGTAAACACAGCTCCTGCAACGTTCAATAGCGGCCTACATTTGAGCCAGCTAGGCTAGCTGGGCTTTCGTGTATCTCCCCCTATACGGAATCTGGCAGGATCTCAGGACAGATAGCAACGCTCACAGCAATTTAGCCCAACAGAGCCGCAGGATTCAAAATAAAATAAAAGTATAAAAAACACTGTCAGCTTTTAACCCGAGGTCTTTAGTTCAGGTTTTAGCGTTCGACAGCGTTCAACAACAAACATACGTTGTACGTTGTGTCCATATCTCTTCAAATCAATATTAATCTTATCATTGTGGAATGAAAAGTATTTATATAAAACAGTTAGACCTTTCAAAGTATTATAGCTAGTATTATCTTGGTTATATATTAAGTTCATCTAGGTTTGACAAAGTTCCTTTATGTTCTAAGGCCACTGTACAGCATCTTTGTTTGCCAACCTGAGTATTGCTGTTCCTTTTGTTTTGATCAGGCCTGAAATTGCTCCATTGTATGCTGTCCCCGGTTAGCTCTGTGGTATCTAAGCCTAAGTATGTTGATCCTGGTTAGCTCATGGTATATACAGTGGGGCAAAAAAGTATTTAGTCAGCCACCAATTGTGCAAGTTCTCCCACTTAAAAAGATGAGAGAGGCCTGTAATTTGTCCTGGTCCCTTTGCAGAAAAACAGCCCCAAAGCATGATGCTTCCACCCCCATGCTTCACAGTAGGCATGGTGTTCTTTGGATGCAACTCAGCATTCTTTGTCCTCTAAACACAACGAGTTGAGTTTTTACCAAAAAGTTATATTTTGGTTTCATCTGACCATATGACATTCTCCCAATCTTCTTCTGGATCATCCAAATGCTCTCTAGCAAACTTCAGACGGGCCTGGACATGTACTGGCTTAAGCAGGGGGACACGTCTGGCACTGCAATATTTGAGTCCCTGGCAGCGTAGTGTGTTACTGATAGTAGGCTTTGTTACTTTGGTCCCAGCTCTCTGCAGGTCATTCACTAGGTCCCCCCCATGTGGTTCTGGGATTTTTGCTCACCGTTCTTGTGATCATTTTGACCCCACGGGGTGAGATCGAGGGAGATTATCAGTGGTCTTGTATGTCTTACATTTCATAATAATTGCTCCCAATGTTGATTTCTTCAAACCAAGCTGCTTACCTATTGCAGATTCAGTCTTCCCAGCCTGGTGCAGGTCTACAATTTTGTTTCTGGTGTCCTTTGACAGCTCTTTGGTCTTGGCCATAGTAGAGTTTGGAGTGTGACTGTTTGAGGTTGTGGACAGGTGTCTTTTATACTGATAACAAGTTCAAACAGGTGCCATTAATACAGGTAACGAGTGGAGGACAGAGAAGCCTCTTAAAGAAGAAGTTACAGGTCTGTGAGAGCCAGAAATATTGCTTGTTTGTAGGTGACCAAATACTTATTTTCCACCATAATTTGCAAATAAATTCATTAAAAATCCTACAATGTGATTTTCTGGATTTTTTTTCTCATTTTGTCTGTCATAGTTGAAGTGTACCTATGATGAAAATGGCCTCCTATGATAAAGGCCTTTCTCATCTTTTAAAGTGGGATAACTAGCACAATTGGTGGCAGACTAAATACTTTTTTGCCCCACTGTAAGCTTGTGTATGCTGTCCCAGGCTACCTCCATGGTATTTAAACCAGAGTTTGCTGTCCCAAGCTAGCTTTATTGTATTTAAATCAGAGCTTGCCATCCCAGGCTAACTTAAATGTATTTACACAAGAGCTTGCCATCCCAGGCTAGCTCCATTGTATATGGCTGGTGGCCTGTAGTTTGTTTAGGCCCTATAACCTGGGCCTTGCTGTGCATTGTTTGTTTAGGGCCCCTGCTCGGACACAGAGATGCAGATGGTGCAGAGAGCAGCCCTGGAGTGCCTTTCAACACACTCTTGCTGAGTGCAGGGTCATGTTCTCTCACCGAGTACAAGACAGGAAATCCATTTAATTACCTGTGAAGCAGAAGATGGGGCGTGGGGGCCTGACAGGGAAGGACTGTGTTCTAGGGAGCACTAGAGAGGCGAGACGGAAAGCGCGAGAGAGAGAAAGAGAGAGGTGGAGAGAGATGGGGAAAAAATAGTTACCTCTCCAGCTCCCACTCTCTCCTCCTCGCTAGCGTGCCTTGTCCTCTCTTTCTCGCTAGCCTTACCTGTCCTCCATCTCGCACTACCCTATGGCCTTATCTCATTCTCATACAAACATCCCTTGTCCTTCCCTTTCTCGTGTCTTTCTCTCTTGTTTAGCGCCCGCTGTCCTTCTCGTGCCTTTTCTCCACTGTGTCCTTTGCAGTCTCTCTGGTCAACCAGTGTCATATTGCCTATTTCCTTTCACTTGCCCCACACATTTTTATGTCTGTTCTCATTGTCCTCTCAAAAGTTACCTTAGATCTTCTCCGCCAGACCTTATCCTTGTCTCCTTTTGGATCATCTCTTTCCATTTTCCTAACTGTCTCTTTTAACAGCTATGGAGTAATGCTGCAAGTTAGTGATTGAAAAGATAAATGCAAAGGCCGGCCCTGCTGTTTTGGGCGCACTAAGCGAGATTTGGTTGGGGGCTCCCACCACCTCGCGGGCAAATCATTGTAGTGGGCCTCCTCTTAAGGGTTAATGCCACACGGTCAAGGTTAGGCTTGCACAGATTGGGAGGACCTCAGGAACGTTCCTGAGGTCAAATTGTGTTTCACACCCTAAAGGTTCTCCCACTGTCACCCAAAAGCAAATTACATTTTGGGCCAGGCTTAATTTTGGGCCTACTTTTTTCACGGTCGCTGCTCTCAGAGCGAGCTACGGTCAAGCGGGGCATCTTGTTGAACTCGGCACGGCCTTGAGAATATGGAAATGCCATTGCAGGCTCTGTGTGTCTTTAAGCACCGCACTTTGTCACTCCATCCTTGGTGTGTGTGTGTGTGTGTGTGGGGGGGGGGGGGGGGGGGGGGGGGGGGGGTGAGCTTTTCTTTGACATCTGTTGTGAGAAATGACTGATTTACAGTTCATGAGGGTTTCCTAATAACACATATGAAGTTTTGAAAAGATCAGACCTTTTTAACCCTTCGAAACAGCAACTATGACACCATTTTAAGGCACTTCCGGTTGACACAGGAAGCTGAAAGTGAACACATATCCTCCTTTGGGTAGGCACTTATAGAATATTGAGTTTTAAGTCTTTATGTTAAGAACTGACTTACAGAGGGTTGAATGAGTGTGTGTTATTTCAGAAAATCACAGAAATCTTGCATAGATCGGAAACACAATTCAAAAAAATGTGTCTGAACACGCTGCAACTGGATCTGTAACTTTAAAAAAACAACAAAACATTTTTGAACATCACCAATTTGACATTGTACGATTTATCTTAAATTACGATAGATAAATGGCTGCTTCTTTTTTTATTGACAACGTAGGTTAATTTACTTTGACATGAAGCGGAAAAAAAATGGCTCTATTTTCCTGTTTGACCTTTAATTCCAGAAAAATGGCCATAACTCAAAAAACCGTTGAAGCCTGGATGCCATCTTGTTCGGGACCAACTGCCCATTATGCCAAACCTATGCTCACCAAGTTTCGTCTTCGAAGTCTTTTCCATTTAGGAGAAAAGGCCACGTCGTGATTCGTGATGTTTCGTACATTTGCAATATGATTCCATTCGCCCTCTTGTGGGATTTACCGGGACAGTGGAAAAATGACCAAAATGTGAAAATTTTATAAAACGGAAACCGAATGTCCGAGAGACTTCGTTTGATGACTTCCTGGAAGATCAGGCCCTGCTGCACGGCCCGGCGCCGTCTGCGAATTTTAGAAACGTTGTCGGACATCTAGTAAGGGACCGTACATTTGCAATGTGGACTTTCTCACTAACCATATGGCGAATGTCAAAATGTTCCCTTAAGGTATGTATAAGGAGAATGCGGTTCTTATCGACTAATCCAAAAGGACACAAATCCACAAAGAGTCAGTATTAACCACATTTGTTTAAGAAAGTCAGCCATATGAGCTGTTGTTTTAAAAAAGGCAGTAAATGAGGCTGAATTAACTGTTTCGCTGCCAGACAAGGCTCCGGTGATAGCCAGGTGTAGCTCTGGTAAGGATTCACTCCATGGTGCTGAAAGGAAAGCTATGCTGTTGGGACAGATTTATGTAAGGCCTAACAGATTGTGGACACCGTTTCTCACTGTTATATTGCAATTCATGTATTTTTTAGTGTTGAGTAGTGTGGTGGATTTGCTGGCATGTATCCAAAAAAATGTGGGGATTTTACCCCACCAAGATTGACATGCTAAAATCGCCACTGGTTGGATCAGCAGCATACATGGACAAACACGCTTTGTTTAATGACAGTGGCACTGTCACGACTTCTACCAAAGTCGTTGCCTCTCCTTGTTCGGGCGGTGCTCGGCGTTCGACGTCACCGGTCTTCTAGCCATCATTGATCCATTTTCATTTTCCATTGGTTTTGTCTTGTCTTCCCACACACCTGTTTTAAATCCCATTCATTACCTGTTGTGTATTTAACCCTCTGTTTCCCCTCATGTCTTTGTCAGAGATTGTTTATTGTCAGTGTAGTGTTGTTTGTATAGGTGCGCGACGGGTCTTCGTACAAATATTTGTTTATATTCATTTTTCTATTTAGTGTTATGGAGCATGTTACTTGGACATTTATTAAAAGACTCCATTTTACACTCCGTTTGACTCTCCTGCGCCTGACTTCCCTGCCACCTATACAGTGCCTTGCGAAAGTATTCGGCCCCCTTGAACTTTGCGACCTTTTGCCACATTTCAGGCTTCAAACATAAAGATATAAAACTGTATTTTTTTGTGAAGAATCAACAACAAGTGGGACACAATCATGAAGTGGAACGACATTTATTGGATATTTCAAACTTTTTTAACAAATCAAAAACTGAAAAATTGGGCGTGCAAAATTATTCAGCCCCCTTAAGTTAATACTTTGTAGCGCCACCTTTTGCTGCGATTACAGCTGTAAGTTGCTTGGGGTAAGTCTCTATCAGTTTTGCACATCGAGAGACTGACATTTTTTCCCATTCCTCCTTGCAAAACAGCTCGAGCTCAGTGAGGTTGGATGGAGAGCATTTATGAACAGCAGTTTTCAGTTCTTTCCACAGATTCTCGATTGGATTCACGTCTGGACTTTGACTTGGCCATTCTAACACCTGGATATGTTTATTTTTGAAACATTCCATTGTAGATTTTGCTTTATGTTTTGGATCATTGTCTTGTTGGAAGACAAATCTCCGTCCCAGTCTCAGGTCTTTTGCAGACTCCATCAGGTTTTCTTCCAGAAAGGTCCTGTATTTTGCTCCATCCATCTTCCCATCAATTTTAACCATCTTCCCTGTCCCTGCTGAAGAAAAGCAGGCCCAAACCATGATGCTGCCACCACCATGTTTGACAGTGGGGATGGTGTGTTCAGGGTAATGGGCTGTGTTGCTTTTACGCCAAACATAACGTTTTGCATTGTTGCCAAAAAGTTCAATTTTGGTTTCATCTGACCAGAGCACCTTCTTCCACATGTTTGGTGTGTCTCCCAGGTGGCTTGTGGCAAACTTTAAACAACACTTTTTATGGATATCTTTAAGAAATGGCTTTCTTCTTGCCACTCTTCCATAAAGGCCAGATTTGTGCAATATACGACTGATTGTTGTCCTATGGACAGAGTCTCCCACCTCAGCTGTAGATCTCTGCAGTTCATCCAGAGTGATCATGGGCATCTTGGCTGCATCTCTGATCAGTCTTCTCCTTGTATGAGCTGAAAGTTTAGAGGGACGGCCAGGTCTTGGTAGATTTGCAGTGGTCTGATACTCCTTCCATTTCAATATTATCGCTTGCACAGTGCTCCTTGGGATGTTTAAAGCTTGGGAAATCTTTTTGTATCCAAATCCGGCTTTAAACTTCTTCACAACAGTATCTCGGACCTGCCTGGTGTGTTCCTTGTTCTTCATGATGCTCTCTGCGCTTTTAACGGACCTCTGAGACTATCACAGTGCAGGTGCATTTATACGGAGACTTGATTACACACAGGTGGATTGTATTTATCATCATTAGTCATTTAGGTCAACATTGGATCATTCAGAGATCCTCACTGAACATCTGGAGAGAGTTTGCTGCACTGAAAGTAAAAGGGCTGAATAATTTTGCATACAGTTTTATATCTTTATGTTTGAAGCCTGAAATGTGGCAAAAGGTTGCAAAGTTCAAGGGGGCCGAATACTTTCGCAAGGCACTGTATAGGTGCGCGACGGGTCTTTGTACCCATATTTGTTTATATTAATTTTTCTATTTAGTGTTATGGAGCATGTTACTTGGACATTTATTAAAAGACTCCGTTTGACTCTCCTGCGCCTGACTTCCCTGCCACCTATACACATACATCTGACAGGCAGGTCATTGGTAAAAATGTAAAATAATAGAGAGCTGCCATGTGGTACACCACATTTTCCATTTTCGACATTAGAGAAGCTTCCATTAAAGAAAACCCTCTGAGTACTATTAGATAGACACAGTTGAAGTCAGAAGTTTACACACTTAATTTTCATGAAATCACATATGCAATATAGCAAAACACAGTTTAGCTTGTTGTTAATCCACCTGGCATGTCAGATTTCAGCAAACCAAGCCAAACCAACCAAGTTTATGTAAGGACATCTCTCTCAGCAGACAAAACATTACAAACAGCTAGCAGCAAAGTAGATTGGTCACGAAAGTCAGAAAAGCAATAAAATTAATTGCGTACCTTTGATGATCTTCGGATGTTTGCACTCACGAGACTCCCAGTTACACAATAAACTTTAGAGTTTCCAAAACATGTTTATGATCCCAGTTACACAACAAATGTTCCTTTTGTTCCATAAAGATTATTTTTATATCCAAAATACCTCCATTTGGTTGGTGCGTTATGTTCAGTAATCCACAGGCTCGAGCGGTCACGACGGGGCAGACAAAAATTCCAAATAGTATCCGTAAAGTTCGTAGAAACATGTCAAAAGTTTTTTATAATCAATCCTCAGGTTGTTTTTGCAATAAATAATCGATAATATTTCAACCGGACCGTGGCTTTTTCAATAGGAGAGAGAGAGAAAATGTCTGCTCCAAGCTGTTGGCGCATGCAAAACTCTGCTGGCACCCAGCCATCCACTGACGCGATGTGATCGTTCTCGCTCATTTTTCAGAATTAAAGGCTGAAACTATGTCTAAAGACTGTTCACACCATGTGGAAGCCATAGGGAAAGGAATCTCGTTGATATCCCTTTAACCTTTTGCGTGTAGGGGAAAGTATTTTTGTTTTTGGCAACAAAAAAAATGGACCCATTTGAAACTGCCTATTTCTCAGCCCCAGAAACTAGAATATGCATATAATTGTCCGATTAGGATAGAAAACACTCTAAAGTTTCCAATATTGTCTGTGACTATAACAGAACTGATTTTGCAGGCCAAAACCTGAGGAAAATCCAATCAGGAAGTGCCTCTTATTTTAAAACCTCTCTGTTCCTATGCATGCTTATCCTCCATTTAAAGGGATATCAACCAGATTCCTTTTTCTATGGTTTCCCTAAGGTGTCAAAAGTCTTTAGACATAGTTTGAGGCTTTTATTTTGAAAAATGAGCGTGAAAAATCACATTGCGTAAGTGGATAGGTAGGGGTTCTCGGAGTGAGTTTTGCACTACAGAGTAAAGCGGCCATTGTTTCTCCCGGTGTTATTGAAAACCCTGCACACCCGGTTGATATATTATCGAATATATATTTTAAAAACAACCTGAGGATTGATTATAAAAAACGTTTGACATGTTTCTGTGGACATTATGGATATTATTTGGAATATACATCTGCGTTGTCATGACCGCTCTTTCCTATGGATTTCTGAACATAACGCGACAAACAAACGGAGGTATTTTGGGTATAAAAATAATCTTTATGGAACAAAAGGAACATTTGTTGTGTAACTGGGAGTCTCGTGAGTGACAACGTCCGAAGATCATCAAAGGTAAAGGATTAATTTGATTGCTTTTCTGATTTCAAAAATTCCAAATAGTATCCGTAAAGTTCGTAGAAACATGTCAAAAGTTTTTTATAATCAATCCTCAGGTTGTTTTTAGAATATATAATCGATAATATATCAACCGGTACTGTCGCTTTTTCAATAGGAGAGGGAGAGACAATGGCTGCCCCACTCTGTTCAGCAAGCAAAACTCTGAGTCACTGACATGATATTATCTTTCTTGATAATTGTTCTAAATAAAAGCCTGAAACTATGTCTAAAGACTGTTGACACCTTGAGGAAGCCATAGGAAAAGGAATATGGTTGATATCCCTTTAAATGGAGGCAAGGCATCCAATGGAACAGAGAGCTTTCAGGAAAAACAGCACTTCCTGGTTTTATTTTCCTCAGGTTTTCACCTGCAATATCAGTTCTGTTATACACACAGACAATATTTTGACAGTTTTAGAAACTTTAGAGTGTTTTCTATCATAATCTGACAAATATATGCATATTCTAGGCCTGAGAAATAGGCCGTTTAAAATGGTGACTTTTTTGGCCAGAAATGAAAATCCTGCCCCCTACACTCAACAGGTTAACGGGATCTCAGCCGTAAGAAGTTTTAACATATAGATCATGCTCCAACAGTCTTCTCAGCACAGACCTGACGCGGTCAGCAGAATAGACCAAAATGTTGTCTATATAGACCGCTATGCCCCGTCCCAGCATGTCCCGAAACACTTTGTTGACAAAGGCCTGGAAGACTGAAGGAGCATTAGACAGGCCAAAGGGCATTACGAGATACTCGTAATGACCCGTGTTCGTGGAAAAAGCAGGCTTCCATTCATCGCATGCACGAATGTGCACCAGAATGTAGGCGCTCCTCAAGTCCAGCTTCATGGAGTACTAAGCCCCGTGCATTTGTTCAATGATGGTTGGGTTGATGGGTAAAGGATAGTTGAACTTGACGGTGGCCTTGTTCAGTGTAATCAATGCAGGGGCGCAGTTCCCCATCTTTCATCTTGACGAGGCTGGTGACTTAGAGGTGGATACAACTCTGCTGGAGACTCTCCTGTACATAGGTCTCCATGGCCTCGGTCTCCACATAGGAGAGGGGATAGACATGTCCTCTCGGGAGGGTTGCTTCAGACAACAGGTCAATGGCACAGTCCCAGGGGTGATGGGCAGGTGTGTAGCCTGGGTCTTTGAGAAAACCCGGTGCAGATCCTGGTACTCCTCCGGAAAATCCACTTGAGGAGCACAGTCCAGATTTTCCAACGTATTGGTGTTGACAGACACCGCAAGACACCTCCCCTTACACTCCTGCAACCAACCCACCAATATCCTCTCTGACCAGGAAATTACCGGGTTATGCCAACTCAACCAGGTGAGACCTAAAACAATGGGGTGTGTGGGGGTGTCTATAATCAAGAAAGTGATCTGTTCTGATTGAGTGCCATGGTTCAGCAAGAAACAGGAAGAGTAATGTGATGTACAAGCCCTGTCCCTATAGGACAATTATCCAGTGCTCGAGCTGAAATGGGTGACTGTATGGGAACCAAAGGAATACGTAATGCAGTGGCCAGTGTGCTCTAAGAGATTCCCGGCAGCTCCGGAATCATTCAGAGCTAACGGGATTGAAGGGCTAGGGTACTAAGGGAATTTAATGGGAAAACAAACGGGTTGATTTGACAGACAAGGAGAGGAGACCTTGCCTTTTACCTGGGTTGGCACAAGGGAATTCCATGGCTTGTCACCTCCTCGCGGATAAAGAGCAGGTCAGGGAGAAAACACCCCTTTCTCCACAATAGAAGCAGAGGCCCAGATTCCTCCTTCTCCTATGCTCTGCCTCGGGCAAAAATTCCGAGCCCACCTCCAGCAGGGGTAGCCATGGGCTCTGAATTCCATGCAGGTCTTCTTCTGAACCGCAGGAGGTTGTCCAACCGGATCGCCATGTTGATGATCTGGTTGAATGACAGGTTGTCATCACGGCATGCCAACTCCAGCTGTAAATCCTCCCGCAGGGGAAAACGGTGACCAGAGCCAACACGTTCCATCCGGTGGAGGCCGCGATGGTCCGGAACTCCAGGGTGAACTCCAAGACGGCCCTAGATCCCTGGCATAGTCTAAGTAGATGCTCACCCTCCTCTCTGCCCTCCACAGGATGATCAAACACCGAGCAGAAGAGGAGGGTGAAGTGCTCGAAGGACTCGATCTCAGGTCCACCCGCACCCCAGTCCAGAGCCCGTCCGGTCAGTGTCGAGATGACGGTGGCCACCCTGTCTCCTCCGTAAACAGCCTCAGTGTAGCGAGCGAGGTACTGGTCACACTGTAGAAGAAACCCCTTGCATCTTGCTGGTGCGCCGTCGAAGCGCTCTGGGAGGGACAAGGGTATTCCAGGGAACGGCTCCGATGGAACAGCGGTAGGTTGTAGTGTGGAAGCTGGTACCGGGATCGGTGATGGAGACTGGAGGGACTGCACACTCCCCTCCAAGTGCAGGATAGTTGCCAGCACACTGTCCATGGCGATACCAGTCTGGAGAGACAGTCCTTGAGGTGCTGTACTGTCCCTACAATGGTTGACAGCTCGGCCTTTCCTGCTGTCTCCATTTTGCGGTTCTGTCATGCTGGTATAAAGGATTTGGAGACAGGCGCAGGAATACACAATAGGGGCTTCTAATACACCCAAAGCAAACACGTATACAAAAATACTGGGATGTACCCAAACATAAGAGCGAGGGTATGTTGATTGACATGGAACGATATCTGTAATACACAATATATAAAGCACGCAGCATAACAGCTGCACCAACGCATAGGTACTCACATACCTTAATCTTACTTCTACCCCCTCCTTTTTTGAAAATTCTGTTAAAAATCGCGCAACTTTTCAGCGTCCTGCTACTCATGCCAGGAATATAGTATATGCATATGATTAGTATGTGTGGATAGAAAACACTCTGAAGTTTATAAAACTGGTTAAATCACGGCTGTGACTATAACAGATCGTGTGTTTCATTGAAAAACGCAAGAAAAACTGCTCTCTGAAAGCAAAAAATAATTTCCATAAGTCACTTCCACCAGTTGTTAAAAGAGAACAGAATTTAATGGGAATCTGCCTGCAATTCATACAAATTCCGCACGATGGCGCCATTGTCCTAATTTTCAATTGAATTAATTGTTGGAAAATCCATCCATCTGACCTCCATTTTCCCAGTCTTCACCCGGATGCAGTTGTGGGAGATATCAGATGGCATTGTTTTTGCAAGTGAAGACCTATTGAAGAGACATCGCCCTGTAATCATTTTGATAGATTATAAACGTTTACTAATACCTAAAGTTGGATTACAAAAGGATTTCGAAGTGTTTTGTGAAAGTTTATCGTCGACTTTTTTAATTTAAAAAAATTACGCAGCGTTTAAAAACGGTGATTTTTTCTGAATGACACAACTTCCATACAAAGCTATTTTGGGTATATATGGACCGATTTAAACGAAAAAAAGACCCAATAGTGATGTTTATGGGGCATATAGGAGTGCCAAGAAAGAAGCTCGTCTAAGGTAATGAATGTTTTATATTTTATTTCTGCGTTTTGGGTAGCGCCGGCTATCGCAAAATCTGTTGTTTACGTGTCGAGCTGGCATTTTGGGGGGTGCATGCTATCAGATAATAGCTTCTGATGCTTTCGCCGAAAAGCATTTTAAAAATCTGACTTGCTGGCTAGGTTCACAACGAGTGTAGCTTTAATTCAATACCCTGCTTGTGAATTTTGATCAAAGATTGAGTTGTAACGAGTACATTTAGCATTTAGCGTAGCGCATTTGCATTTCCAGGGGCATACTTGAGACGTCTGCGTCTCAAGTATGGTCAAGAAGTTAAGGGAACATTTTGACATTCGCCATATGGTTAGTGAGAAAGTCCATATTGCAAATGTACGGTACCTTACTAGACGTCCGAAAACGTTTCTAAAATTTGCGGACGGCGTTGGGCCATGCGGCAGGGCCGGATCTACCGGGAAGTCATCAAACAAACTCTCTCGGACATTCGGTTTACGTTTTATAAAATAATCAAATTTTGGTCATTTTTCCGCTGTCCCGGTAAATCCCACAAGAGGGCATAAGCAATCATATTGCAAATGTACAAAACATCACAAATCACGACGTGGCCTTATCTCCAAAACTGAAAATATTTTGAAGCCGAAACTTGGTGAGCGTAGGTTTGGCATAATGGGCAGTTGGCCCCGAACAAGATGGCGTCTAGGCCTCAACGGTTTTTGAGTTATGGCCATTTTTCTGGGATTAAAGGCCCAAAATGAAAATAGAGCAATACTTTTTCCGCTTCACGTCAAAGTCAAGGAGCCTCCGGTGTCAATAAAAAAGAACCAGCCATTTCTCTATCGTCATTTAAGAGAAATCGTACAATGTCAAATTGGTGATGTTCAAAAATCGTTTTTTTTTTAAAAACAGTTACAGATCCAGTTGCAGGGTGTGTATACTAATCTTTTGAAAGTGTGCTGCGGAGCTCTGCGAGATTTCTGTGATTTTCTGAAATAACAAACACTCACTAAACCCTCTGTTAATAACTCAGGATTCTGTAAAGGCATACCCCAATCACTATATGAGTTTATTTATAGCTTCCTGTGCCAACCGGAAGTGCCTTAATAACTTCTTGCTCCTACTTGAGACGCAGATGTCTCAAGTAGACACCTGGAAATGCAAATGCGCTACGCTAAATGCTAAATGTACTCGTTAAAACTCAAACCTTCATCAAAATTCACATGCAGGGTATTGAATTAACGCTACACTCGTTGTGAACCTAGCCAACAAGTCAGATTTTTAAAATGCTTTTCGGCGAAAGCATGAGAAGCTATTATCTGATAGCATGCAACACCTCAAAATGCCTGAATGCGATGTAAACAAAGATATAGCTTAGCCGGCGCTACACAAAACGCAGAAATAAAATATAAAACATTCATTACCTTTGACGAGCTTCTTTCTTGGCACTCCTATATGCCCCATAAACATCACTATTGGGTCTTTTTTTCGTTTAAATTGGTCCATATATACCCAAAATAGCTTTCTATGGAAGCTGTGTCATTCAGAAAAAAACATCGTTTTTAAACGCTGCGTCATTTTTTAAAATTAAAAAAGTCGACGATAAACTTTCACAAAACACTTCGAAATACTTTTGTAATCCAACTTTAGGTATTAGTAAACGTTTATAATCTATCAAAATGATTACAGGGCGATGTCTCTTCAATAGCTCCTCGTTTTCAAATCAATGGCTGCCAATGTGCACATTCAAAACATCCTGGTGGAGACCGGAAGAAATGGAATCCAGTTAGTTGGATTTACCAAGGAAAAAGTCCCTTGAAAATGACGACAATGGCGACATCGTGTGGAATCTGTAGGAATTGCATGCAGGTCGATAATTAATTTTGTGCCCTTTTAACAACCCATGAAAGTGACGCATGGAAATAATTTTTAGCTTTCAGAGAGCAGTTTTTCTTGCGCTTTTCAATGAAACACACGATCTGT
Organism: Oncorhynchus clarkii lewisi; assembly: GCF_045791955.1. Classification (NCBI taxonomy): domain Eukaryota; kingdom Metazoa; phylum Chordata; class Actinopteri; order Salmoniformes; family Salmonidae; genus Oncorhynchus; species Oncorhynchus clarkii. The sequence goes on from NC_092153.1 coordinate 64,191,503, forward strand.
TATAGTCACAGCCGTGATTTAACCAGTTTTAGAAACTTCAGAGTGTTTTCTATCTACACATACTAATCATATGCATATACTATATTCCTGGCATGAGTAGCAGGACGCTGAAAAGTTGCGCGATTTTTAACAGAATGTTCGAAAATGGAGGGGGTAGACTTAAGAGGTTTTAAATGGTGTCGTAGTGGCTGTTTTGAAGGGTTAAAATGGTCAGACCTTTTCAAAGCTTCATATGTGTGATTAGGAAACTCGGGATTCGGGGTCGCCTCACATAGGCCTACACATAATGTCCGAACTGGACCCGCAGCTAGAACGTAACTATGTGTTTTAAGTTTTTATTATGTTTTAAACTGAAGGCGCTGTGATTTATGGGCCTGCTCTGACATATGTGATAGTTGGCTTCTAAATGAGTTGGAAAAAGTGGGTTTGGTGTCAATTGGTATCAGTTTGGTGTCAGAATGACATCTAATTGACTGATGGACACAGACTTGCTAGTTGACTTTTGTACATTTGCAATATGTTTAAACGGAGAGGGACCATCACCAAAATGGCATTCTGAAATCAACACAGAAAATGGCATCACCATAGTCTCCAGACTGTGCCGAGTTCAACGAGACGCCCCGCTTGACCGTAGCTCCCTCTGAGTGCAGCGACCGTGAAAAACAGAAGGCCCAAAATGAAGCCTGGCCCTAAATGTAATTTGCTTTTGGGTGACAGTGAGAGAACCGTTAGGGTGAGAAGCACAATTCGACCTCAGGTACGTTCATGAGGTCCTCCCGATCCGTGTGGTGTTAACCCTTAACAGGTAATCAGGGTTTTTTGATCTCACAGATTGACTTCGCTCCCCATAGGAATACATTGCCTGCACCCCTAAATTCAACCTGAAGCCTATGTGGGTTATGAATGCCGTATGAACCTGTCTTCGATGGCAGTCCATCAGGCCACTATGAGGTCTACCTGTGTCGATTCTAAGCTTCCTGGACCAACCGGGAAGTGGTTAAAATCACCCTAAAAGTGTATATCCATACCCTACCTGCAGTTTGATAGAAATAGTGCATTCAACCCTGTGTAAATCAGTCAGTTTTTATGGTAAATACTTAAAACTCAGGATTCTGTAAAAGCATACCACAATGAGGATGTGTGTTGACTTATAGCTTCCTGTGCCAACCGGAAGTACCATAATTGGTGTCACAGGGGCTGTTTCGAAGGGTTAAAAAAGTAAGAAAAAAAAAAAGTTAAAAAGTAAGATCTTTCCAAGTAAGATCTTTCCAAAACTTCATATGTGTGAATAGGCAACCCCCCTGAACTGTAAATCAGTCCCATAAAATGTCAAAGAAAAACTCAATCACACACAGAAACAGCTTGGAAGTTGGGACACATTGGGATGCATAGAGACATACACTGCCTGCATTAGTTAACCTTGTTGGAACTTGTTCTAGACCTCAGGTCGATAGTTAGTGGTGAGTTACGTGGCTCTAGAAGGTTCTCGGACCGATAAACAGCCTCGTACATTTGCAATAACTTCAATTCATTTTTGCATCACGAAAATGACGACATTTAGAAATGTCCCCGAGTCGCAAGACTAGGTGCATTACGACCGCCTCGGCCCATATAGACGGACCCCAACGTTTCTGTCTGATTGCTCATTCAAGGACACCGTAGCAAGGCATGGAAAAAAGTGAATTTTCAGCACCAATTAGGGTCTTGCTCGGGCACCAATTGACCTATCGAGCCGAAACTTGGGATTGGGGTCGCCTCAACTAGGCCTACACATGACATCAGAACTGGACCCGCAGCTAGAACGTAACTACGTGTTTTACGTTTTTATTATGGTTTGAACAGAAGACGTTGTGAATTTTGGGCCAGCTCTGAAGTATGTGATAGTTGGCTACTAAACGAGTTGGAAAAAGTGGGTTTGGTGTCAGAATGATATCTAATTGACTGATGGACATTGACTTGCTGGTGACTATTGTCCATTTGCAATATGTTTAAACAGTGAGGTACCATCACCAAAGTGACATTCTGAAATCAACCCTAACGAGCGATGGAGAGGAACCAGAATCACTGCCCAGCCATCCCAAGTTCATCGGGCCAGTCAATTTCGCATTCCTGCAGGATTTTTGAGCATGTCAAATTTGTTATGGCATTTGGCCCCAAAAAAAGTGAGTTTTGACTTTGACTTCCTATGAAATCATATTGCAAATGGACAAAACATATGCCTTATGCACAAGTAAAAAAAATAAAAAAAGAATGATAATAAAAGTTGACAAAAGTATAGTTTGAGCAAAGTATAGTTTGACTTTAGAGCATGCCATATTCGTGATTGTAAATGCCCATTGAAACATATTGCAAATGCACGTGCATTTGCAATATGATTCTATAGTGGAAAAAACATCACCAAATGGACATTATGAAATCAACACAACGAGTGATGGAAAGGAACAAATATCACTGCCCGGCCATCCCGAGTTCATCGTGCCAGTCAATTTTGTATTTCTAAAGGATTTTTGAGCCTGCCAAATTCATGATGGTAAATGCCCATTGAAACATATTGCAAATGCACGTGCACTAAGAAAGCACTTTTTTAAGGGTGTGTGAAGTTTTTTTTACATTTCTGCTATATTTGACTTTTGACTTCCAATGAAATCATGTTGCAAATGGACAAAACATGCGCAAGTAAAAAAAAAAAAAAAGATTATGATAATAAAATTGGACAAAAGTATATTCATACAGTTCTTACACATGTGTAATTGACAAAAAAATCTAAAGAATTATGAAAAATGGTCACTTTTTCAAAATGTTGCTTTTGGATGTTGACTTGTGTTGCATTTGCAATATGAAAAACCACGGTGGAGCGCGCTCGCCACCTGTTGGATTGTTACACCTGGCATTTGCCATCAACTTTGAACGAAACGACGCCGAATTGAGTGGTATTGGACACCGTGCATTCATTTTTGTCCATTTCAGGGGGATGTTCCCTTACACGACCAACGGACATGGGAACAATAACCTACAAAGCCAGTGGGAACAGACAGTGGGGAGAACAAGTATTTGATACACTGCCGATTTTGCAGGTTTTCCTACTTACAAAGCATGTAGAGGTCTGTAATTTGTATCATAGGTACACTTCAACTGTGAGAGATGGAATCTAAAACAAATATCCAGAAAATCACATTGTGATTTCTAAGTAATTCATTTGCATTTTATTGCATGACATAAATATTTGATCACCTACCAACCAGTAAGAATTCCGGCTCTCACAGACCTGTTAGTTTTTTTTTAAGAAGCCATCCTGTTCTCCACTCATTACCTGTATTAACTGCACCTGTTTGAACTCGTTACCTGCATTAAAGACACCTGTCCACACACTCAATCAAACAGACTCCAACCTCTCCACAATGGCCAAGACCAGAGAGCTGTGTAAGGACATCAGGGATAAAATAGTAGACCTGCACAAGGCTGGGATGGGCTACAGGACACTAGGCAAGCAGCTTGGTGAGAAGGTAACAACTATTGGCGCAATTATTAGAAAAGAAGTTCAAGATGACGGTCAATCACCCTCGGTCTGGGGCTCCATGCAAGGTCTCACCTCGTGGGGCATCAATGATCATGAGGAAGGTGAGGGATCAGCCCAGAACTGCACGGCAAGACCTGGTCAATGACCTGAAGAGAGCTGGAACCACAGTCTCAAAGAAAACCATTAGTAACACACTACGCCGTCATGGATTAAAATCCTGAAGCGTACGCAAGGTCCCCCTGCTCAAGCCATCCCATGTCCAGGCCCGTCTGAAGTTTGCCAATGACCATTTGGATGATCCAGAGGAGGAATGGGAGAAGGTCGTGTGGTCTGATGAGACAAAAATAGAGCTTTTTGGTCTAAACTCCACTCGCCGTGTTTGGAGGAAGAAGAAGGATGAGTACAACCCCAAGAACACCATCCCAACCGTGAAGCATGGAGGTGGAAACATCATTCTTTGGGGATGCTTTCCTGCAAAGGGGACAGGACGACTGCACCGTATTGAGGGGAGAATAGATTTGGCCATGTATCGCGAGATCTTGGCCAACAACCTCCTTCCCTCAGTAAGAGCATTGAAGATGAGTCGTGGCTGGGTCTTCCAGCATGACAAGGACCCGAAACACACAGCCAGGGCAACTAAGGAGTGGCTCCGTAAGAAGCATCTCAAGGTCCTGGAGTGGCCTAGCCAGTCTCCAGACCTGAACCCAATAGAAAATCTTTGGAGGGAGCTGAAAGTCTGTATTGCCCAGCGACAGCCCCGAAACCTGAAGGATCTGGAGAAGGTCTGTATGGAGGAGTGGGCCAAAATCCCTTCTGCAGTGTGTGCAAGCCTGGTCAAGAACTACAGGAAACGTATGATCTCTGTAATTGCAAACAAAGGTCTCTGTACCAAATATTAGGTTCTGCTTTTCTGATGTATCAAATACTTATGCCATGCAATAAAAGGCTAATTAATTACTTAAAAATCATACAATGTGATTTTCTGGATTTTTGTTTTAGATTCCGTCTCTCACAGTTGAAGTATACCTATGATAAAAATGACAGACCTCTACATGCTTTGTAAGTAGGAAAACCTGCAAAATCGGCAGTGTATCATATACTTGTTCTTCCCACTGTATATAACATACTAATCAGGGGAATTGGGAACCAGGTGTGTGTAATCAGACAAGACAGTCTGGGGTTGATGATAATGAATCCCGTTCAGTGTAGCCTAGAAAGCCGGTGACCTTTGCCCCCCAGACATTGTGTTGTGACAAGGTAGGGGTGGTATACAGAAGATAGCTATTTGGTCAAATATCAAGTCCATATTATGGCAAGAACAGCTCAAATGAGCAAAGCGAAACAGTCCATCATTACTTTAAGACACTGTCAGTCAATCCGGAAAATGTCAAGAACTTTGAAAGTTTCTTCAAGGCCTGTCGCAAAAACCAAGTGCTATGATGAAACTGACTCTCATAAGGACCGCCACAGGAAAGGAAGACCCAGAGTTACATCTGCTGCAGAGGATAAGTTCATTAGTTAGCAGTTTCAGTTTACGTATTTACGAATCAAGGTTATATTGTCATTTAATTTTCACAGATCGTAGTTTTATTTGTGAGTTATGTTGAATAAACACACGGATCGTGGTAGACATATTAATAGAATAAAGAAACAAATCTCACTCAATACAATTACTATGACCAGTTGTTGGCAGCTGTCAAATTTCTATAAACAAACCTGGGAATTTTGAAAACCATAAAACTATGTCAATGGAGAATCATTATTTCCAAGCCATAATTTCCACAGAATCATTTGAATGTTAGTAAAGTCCTAAGACAGAAGAGATTTCTTTATTTCGTTTAATTTTGTACCTGTTTGACATTTTACTGCATTGTTAGGAGCTAGTAGTATAAGCATTTCACTGCACCCGCTGTAACATCTGCAAAACTGTGCACGTGACCAGTAAACTTTGATTTGAGATGTACAAATGTCTACACATGTAACGCGATTCGTCTTCCTCTGACGAGGAGTGTGAAAGATCGAACCAATGTGCAGCGTGGTAAGTGTTCTTCATTTTTAATGAAAAGTCACTGAACACGAAAATAACAAAGTGAAAGACAGAAACGAAAAATGAAACAGTTCTGTATGTAGGAAACAGACACAGAAAACAATCACCCACAACTCAAGTGGGAAAAACAGGCTGCCTAAGTATGAGAACCAATCAGAGACAACGATTGACAGCTGCCTCTGATTGAGAACCATACCAGGCCAAACACATAGAAAACCAAAACTAGAACAACACAGAATACCCACCCCAACTCACGCCCCGACCAACCTAAAATAGAAACAAAAACAAGGAACTAAGGTCAGGACGTGACAGCACCCCCACCCCAAAGGTGCGGACTCCGGCCGCCAAACCTAAACCCATAGGGGAGGTTCTGGGTGGGCATCTGTCCACGGTGGCGGCTATGGTGCGGGACGGGGACCCCACTCCACCATAGTCTCGGCCCACTTAAGTGGCGCCTTAGGAGCGGCGACCCTCGCCGCCGACCTCGGACTGGGGGCCCTTGCAGCGGGCCCCGAACAGACTGGAGGCTCTGCAGACCGGAGTGAAGGGCGACTCTGGCAGCGGCGGAGTGAAGGGAGACTCCGGCAGCTCCTGACCGACGGGCGGCTCTGGCAGGTCCTGACCGATGGGCGGCTCTGGCAGCTCCTGACTGACGGGTGGCTCTGGCAGCTCCTGACTCTGGAGGGTCCGGACTGGAGGGAGACTCTGGAAGGAGAAGACACAGAGACAGCCTGGTGTATGGGGCTGCCACAGGGCCCACAAGGCTGGGGAGACCTACAGGAGGCCTGGTGGGTAGAGGCACCGGATAAACCGGGCTGTGGGGGAGCACTGGAGCTCTGGTGCGCAGCCTTGGCACCATTCCTCCAGGCTGAATGGCCAATTTAGCCCAGCCTCTCCAGAGTGCAGGCACAGATTAAACCGAGCTGTGGATGAGCACTGGAGATCTGGTGCATACCATTCACACCTCTCCATTTGGCTCAATGCCCACTTTCGCCCGGCACGAGCGGAGCGCAGGCATAGGATGCACTGCACCCTCCCAGCGCCCCGGAGGCACAGCACGCAGAGCTGGTGCAGGATACCCTGGGCCGAAATGACGTACCGGAGACCAAACACGCTGGGCTGGCACAATGCGCCCTGGCTGGGTGCCCACTCTCGAGTGGCTGGCCTATAGCGCACCGGGCTAAGAGCGCGTACTGGCGACACCGTGCGCTTGACCGCATAACACTGTGCCTGACCAGTACTGCGCTTCTTCCGGTAAGCACGGGGAGTTGGCTCAGGCATATCGCCTGACTCCGCCAATCTCCCCGTGTGCCCCCGCCCAAAAATTTGGGGTGCTGCCTCTCGTGCCTGTTGCGCTGACTTACCTCGAATTTCCACCTCTCAGTTTCGCTGCCTCCAGTTCTTCCTTGGGGCGGCGATATTCCCCAGCCTGTGCCCAGGGTCCCTTGCCGTCTAATATCTCCTCCCAAGTCCAGGAATCCAGAACCCTCTGCTCCGGGTTACCACGCTGCTTGGTCCTTTTTTGGTGGGTGATTCTGTAACGCGATTCGTCTTCCTCCGACGAGGAGTATGAAAGATCGGACCAATGTGCAGCGTTGTAAGTGTTCGTAATTTTTAATGAAAAGTCACTGAACACGAAAATACAAAATAACAAAGTGAAAAACAGAAACGAAGAACAAAACAGTTCTGTATGGAGGAAACACAGACACAGAAAACAATCACCCACAACTCAAGTGGGAAAAACAGGCTGCCTAAGTATGATTCTCAATCAGAGACAAAGATTGACAGCTGCCTCTGATTGAGAACCATACCAGGCCAAACACATAGAAAACCAAAACAAGAACAACACATAGAATGCCCAACCCAACTCACGCCCCGACCAACCTAAAATAGAAACAAAAACAAGGAACTAAGGTCAGGACGTGACAACACATGTTGAAATACCTAAATCATTTTGAAATCTTGTTAGTTTGAAATGTATACAGGAAACACTTCCAGCCAAGTCTGATCACTTTAACAGCCATTTCTGTGGGAAGAGTTCAAATAACACATGCATGATTCCACCTCTTCTTCCGATCTCCTTTCCATTTGAAACAAACATTCGAGAGCATGCACATCGGATACAATTGCCTACACACAAAAAGAATACACCCCACCACCAACGAAAATGGTCCGCTCTATAAATCACAAAACGGGAGGCAAGAGATACCAAACAAGGTGTTTGCAGGAGATAGCGTTGGCTGTGGGAGCGTTGGAGCGTGAACCCTGGCCGGGTGGCGGGCGACGAGGAGTCGTGACACCCCTGTCCCTGGCCACCTGTGTGTGGGGTTGAGTGTGTGGAGGTGAGTGCCGGAATGGGTGGCAGGCCGCCAATGGCAGGTGAAGAAACCTCCAGTTGGCACCTCAGGCACAGCAGAAGTGCACAGGGAGGGGGTTAAGAGGGGCTTAGTGCTGTGAGTGTGTGTGTATATCTGTGCCACTTATCCTTCATCTGCTCAGTAGAGGAATGAAGAAGTGTGTGTGTCAAATCATATATAGTTCCACTATGACAGAAAGAGCACCATAACAACAAGTCTAACTTAATCTAATTCAAACAATGATCGTGAATTTATAAACTCATCACTGTGGCTGCACTGGTTCATTTGTAAGGGTCCTTGGCGTTAAACACACTCCAAATAGTCATTAATAGGTGAGGTTTTGATGAATTCGTTGCAACATAATTCTCGCAGGGGCTGTTGCTGTTTCACAGTGTATTACCGTAATATGCCACACACAAAAGCTATTGTTTCTTAATCACACTGCCTGAATCATATGACATTGGGAGATGTACAGTGATGATGTACCTGAATGTCTGTCTCTGTGTGATGTTGTTGTGTTATACTTCTATACTACAGTATACTACCTTAATACTGGAACAGTGTCCAGAAATCGGGACAGTGTTACGCAATATTTGACTAGAATGGTGTTGTAAACAACAGCCAACTTTCCGTGACATAGACATGTCTTATATCGTCAGAAAGCTTAAATTATTGTTAAGATGAATGCAGTAACTGTAAGTGACTAAATGTCTAAAAGGTAAAAAAAAAAACTTAGGATACATAGTGAATTCTCCACACCCTGTGTTTCCAATCCAATAGTTACCATTCACAGCAGACCGCGCCCCCACCCCAAACTTGTTAGTATTGACATTTTTCGACTGTGCACTTTCACAAATCGCCTGAGGAGATATGGGGCACCTGCACTATGGTATGCTGCGTAATGGTATGCTGCTTCGCCTGCCTTTACACAAAACCTTGCCCCAAGTCCTTGTCGGGCGTTAGCAGTGGTCACCCTCTCGCTACGTTCTTCCCTCTGTGCCTTCCTGGCTAACAGGGCCCCCCAGGCAAGGACTGGCCCCATGATTGGCTAGATGCCCTCTGGAGAGGATCTTGTGACACTTTATGAGTCTCAAATAGCACTCTATTCCATATATAGTGCACTACTTTGACCAGGGCTGTGCACTATATACGGAATAGGGTGCCATTTGGAATACAGCCACTGCCTGCTGGGTACAAAATACTATGATGGTCAAAACACGCTGTTGGTGGGAACTGTGTGTCTTCACTTCAAATAGTAAACCTATGGGAAGAATATTTGTGAAAAAAGGGCATGAGGGGGCTTTTTAAGAGGGTTTATAAGCAAGAGAAAAGGGGGAGGTATTTGCCCTTCAAGCCGGACTGTTTTCATGCACTGAATGCAAGCCTTTTCATCACACAAAGCACTAGACAAGCACCTTCATGTCATGCAAAAGACAGAGAAAAGGAGTAAAAACACAAACAACTTTGAGGTGGTAAAAAAAAAACAGTAGCAGTGATGAATTCTCTCCCAGAGTGCTTTCATTCAGGATGCTCTCTCTCTCTCTCTTCTCTCTCTCTCTCTTCTCTTCTCTTTTCCACAAACAGCCAGTCAGTCAGTTTACCAGATATTAGCTTTGCGGTCATGCGAAGGGCAGATGCTACTGAGGGGGAGATAATTGGTCATGAGGTGTCTGAAATGTGTAATTAGATAGGACAAGACACTCCTCTCCCATCCCCTCTTCCTTTTCATTGGGTGATCTGAGCATCTTAGAGTCAGCTTTGATCTCAGTTCAAGTTCTCTGAGCATTTCAGATAGGATCAATTTTCTTTAACACAGATCGCTCTTTTGCTCCCCCCACCCACCGACCCACCCACCCACCCACCAACCCCTCCGGCAATATGTAGTTGTTTACAACAACCTCAGTAGCATCCAAAATAGCAGGAGGTTGACTTTCTCTCCCTCCGCTTTTCTTGATTCCTCTCGTGGTTGGCATTCCAACGGATGTGTGCATCTGTACTCTCTCTGAGTTACATTCTGAACGAGTAAACTGTTCCAGTATGATAATTGCCCTGCAATGGATATGTGACATAAATTATCATTGATGTAAATGCAGCAAGCTCCACACTATCATTACAGGTAGTACACAACGCCATCTTGCTCGTTCCGTCTTATAGGCAGAAACTCAAACAGGATGTACCAGTGACGACCAGTGACGAGAACCATTCAACGCTGGTCTGACCAATCGGAAGACACGCTTCAAGATTGTTTGATCGTGTGGACTGGAAAATGTACTGGTCAGCCTCAGAGAACAACATTGACCTATACGCTGACTGAGTGAGTGTGTTTATTAAATAAACTGTGAATATTAAAACCTACCCTAACCAGAAACCGTGGATGGATGGCGGCATTCGCACAAAACTGAAAGCGCGATCCACCGCATTTAACCATAGAAAGAGGTCTGGAAACATGGCCGAATTTAAACAGTGTAGTTATTCCCTCCCTAAGGCAATCAAACAAGCGCAATGCCGGTACAGGTACAAGGTGGAGTCGCAATTCAACGACTCAGACACAATACGTATGTGGCAGGGTCTACAGGAAATCATAGACTACAAAAACAAAAACAGCCACATTACGAATACCAACGTCACGCTTCCAGACAAACTAAACAACGTCTTTGCTCACTTTGAGGATAATTCAGTGCCACCGTCGCGGCTCGCTAACAAAGACTGCGTCCCCCTTCTCTTTCTCCATGGCTGATGTGAGTAAAATATTTAAACTTGTTAACCCTCGCAAGGCTGCTGGCCCAGATGGGATCCCTTGCCGCGTCCTCAGAGCAGGCACAGACCAGCTGGCTGGTGTGTTTACGGACATATTCAATCGCTCCCTATCCTAATCTGTTGTCCCCACATGCTTCAAGGTGGCTACCATTGTTCCTGTACCCAAGAAAGCAAAGATAACTGAACTAAATGACTACCGCCCCGTAGCACTTACTTCTGTCATCATAAAGGGCTTGAGAGGCTAGTCAAGGATCAAATCACCGCCACCATACCGGCCACCCTAGACCCACTTCAGTTTGCAAACCGCCCCAAAAGGTCCACAGATAACGCAATCACCATCACACTGCACACTGCCCTATCCCATCTGAACAAAAATAATGCCTATGTAAGAATGCTGTTCATTGACTACAGCTCAACATTCAACACCATAGTACCCTCCAAGCTCATCAGCAAGCTGAAGGCCCTGGGTCCCAACCCCGCCCTGTGCAACTGGGTCCTGGACTTTCTGACGGGCCACCCCCAGGTGGTGAAGGTAGGAAACAACATCTCCACTTCGCTAATACTCAACACTGGGTCCCAACAAGTGTGTGTGCTCAGCCCTCTCCTGTACTCCCTGTTCACCCACGACTGCGTGGCCATGCACACCTCCAACTCAATCATCAAGTTTGCAGACGACACAAGAGTAGTGGGCCTGATCACCAACAACGACGAGACAGCCTACAGGGAGGAGGTGAGTGGACTCGGAGTGTGGTGTCAGGAAAACAACCTCTCACTCAACGTCAACAAAACAAAGGAGATGATCATGGACTTCAGGGAACAGCACAGGGAGCACCCCCCTATCCACATCGAAGGGACAGCAGTGCATAAGGTGGAAAGTTAAGTTCCTGGGTGTACACATCACAGACAAACTGAAATTGTCCACCCACACAGTGAAGAAGGCGCAACACCACCTCTTCAAACTCAGGAGGCTGAAGAAATGTAGCTTGTCACCCAAAACCCTGACACACTTTTACCGATGCATAATCGAGAGCATCCTGTCAGGCTGCATCACAGCCTGGTACGGCAATTGCACCGCCCTCAACGCATCACTGGGGGCAAACTACTTGCCCTCTATGACACCTACAGTACCTGATGTCAGAGGAAGGCCAAAAAGATCAAGGACAATAACCACCCGAGCCACTGCCTGTTCACACCGCTATCATCCAGAAGGCGAGGTCAGTACAGGTGCGTCAAAGCTGGGATTGAGAGATTGAAAAACAGCTTTGGACTGCTAAACATGCAAACACTAACTTAGAGAGGCTGCTGACTACATTGAGACCCAATCACTGGACAATAATAAATGGATCTCTAGTCACTTTAAACAATGGCACTTTAATAATGTTTACATATCTTACATTACTCATATCACATGTATTCGCTGTATTTTATACCACCTACTGCAGCTTGCCTATACCGCTCGGCCATCGCTCATCCATATACTTATATGTACATATTCTCATTCACCCCTTTAGATTTGTGTGTATTAGGTAGTTGTTGGGGAATTGTTAGATTACTTGTTAGATATTACTGCACTGTCGGAACTAGAAGCACAAGCATTTCGCTACACTCGCATTAACATCTGCTAACCATGTGTATGTGACCATCAAAATTTGATTTGATTTGACAAGCAATGTCTTTTCAAATAAGGAAAACATGAGATATTCATGTGAGAATCCCATAACTGATAAAGTGTCTTCTAGTAAATGAAACCTACCGTATCTAAATGTATTTTGATCAATGCATAATGTAGCCTATGTTCAGCGAGGTGAGATCTCCAAGGGTCTGGTGTAGATTAAAAAAGCATCGGTTGTGGCCCTTACGACTTGGCACATGGCCAGCCGGTCCCTCCCTAGCCCAATAACCAGGAGTGTGAGGGTGATGAAGGAGAGAGGCCAGAGTTAGAGGACGTTTGTCCCATTACAACCTGCTCAATAAGGGACAGGGGACTTTAGATGGAGGAATGGGAGAGAAGGGAAGAGGGGGATGTATTTTAATATTCATCATCCAGATTTTAAGAGGTTGCCGATGAGATCAAGGAAGACTGGCTAACTGCCGCACTAATGGAAGGATATGCCCTATTTTGATGCAGTGAATATCCTCCTATAGTTATTGTTACCTGGGGATATTGCGTGTTGGATGCCACAAGCAAACAGCTAGTGGTGTATTGTCTAAACATACCCTATGCTACTGGCACCCAAAAATATATTTATATTTGTCACATGCTTCGTAAAAAAAAAACTGGTGTAGAGTAATAGGGATAGGCTTACTTACGGGTCATTTTCCAACAATGCAGACTTAAAGATGAAGATAAAAAATATAAAATAAAAATAGAAACCATTAGGCCCATAGGGTATTTTCTTTTTTTACACTATGTACGATGTGATGTGTAGTTCCTCAGTTCTTAGTGGTTAAGACAGCCCAAGTGTGGTTCTGTATAGTAGACTCAGACCTACCTCTCTAAGCATGCTCTGCACAGGGATTTTCAGCCAACTCTTTGTGTTCCAGGCTGCTCAGCCCTTTGCTCCCCCTCCCCCCTCCATCTGCTCATGGGCTGGGGAGAGTTCGAGCCAGGGCGGGCCACGAGCTGGAACAAGTCTATCTGCAGTAGCAGACTTGGATCCAGACACAGAGAAGGCTCAGACTGCATGGCAGAGGCTTTCCTCAATACCCTGATGCAGATGACTTCGCTTTTTTCTCCCCCCCCCCACACTCACAGCACAATAATACCCTTTTGTAGTGCAAGGGCAAAATCCCAGCTTTGTCCTGTCAACCTTAATTTATGGCACATATTCTGGACACACATATTGTTGCTTACGCTACAAAGGTGAAGCATTCAACGAGGCAGCAGAGGAAGAGCTGGCAAGGAAAGTCTAGCACTTTCTTTGTTCGAAAATTGTATGAATGAGTCAGTCGCGTTTGGCTTTCCCAACTCAACTCCACTAGTGCATTGATTCCCAAACTTCAAAAAGTCAAAGAGGCACAAAGGTGGGATGTTTGTTTTTTTCTAATCTGATTGTGTCTCAGCTTTTCTTTAGGGCTTCTCAGTTAACTAAAATGGGGACCAACTGACAATAATTTCTCTGTTTACACTCTTAGATAAAAATGGTTCCAAAAGGGTTTTTGGTTCAAGGTAGAACTCTTTTGGGTTCCATGTAGAACCGTCTGTGGAAAGGATTCTACATGGAACCCAAAATGGTTCTTCAAAGGGTTATCCTATGGGGACAACCGAAGAACCCTTTTAGGTTCTAGATGACACCTTTTTTTCTAAGAGTCTAGGTCTCTTCAAAACATGACCCTCATGAATCATTGGATATTGAAAGGAAGTTTTGTTTTCAGGTTTTCAAAGCCTGCCCTCTTTGTTAACAATTCAATATGGCAGATTTATCAAATAAATTGAAATGTATTTATATAGCCCTTCGTACATCAGCTGATATCTCAAAGTGCTGTACAGAAACCCAGCCTAAAACCCCAAACAGTAAGCAATGCAGGTGTTGAAGCACGTTGGCTAGGAAAAACTCCAGAGAAAGGCCAAAACCTAGGAAGAAACCGAGAGAGGAACCAGGCTTTGAGGGGTGGCCAGTCCTCTTCTGGCTGTCCCGGGTGAAGATTATAACAGAACATGGCCAAGATGTTCAAATGTTCATAAATGACCAGCATGGTCACATAATACGTCTGGGACAGGTAGCACGTCCTGTGAACAGGTCAGAATTCCATAGCCGCAGGCAGAACAGTTGAAACTGGAGCAGCAGCACGGCCAGGTGGACTGGGGATAGCAAGGAGTCATCATGCCAGGTAGTCCTGAGGCATGGTCCTAGGGCTGAGGTCCTCCAAGAGAGAGAAAGGAAAGAGAGAAATAGAGAATTAGAGAGAGCATGCTTAAATTCACACAGGACAACGGATAAGACAGGAGAAGTACTCCAGATATAACAAACTGACACTAGCCCCCTGACACAAACTACTGCAGCATAAATACTGGAGGCTGAGACAGGAGGGGTCAGGAGACACTGTGATACCCCCGGACAGGGCCAAACAGGAAGGATATAACCCCACCCACTTTGCCAAAGCACAGCCCCCACACCACTAGAGGGATATCTTCAACCACCAACAAGATCTCCTCCACGGCACAACCCAAGGGGGGGCGCCAACCCAGACAGGAAGTTCACATCAGTGATACAACCCACTCAAGTGACGCACCCCTCCTAGGGACGTCATGAAAGAGTAAAAGTAAGCCAGTGACTCAGCCCCTGTAATAGGGTTAGAGGCAGAGAATCCCAGTGGAAAGAGGGGAACCGGCCAGGCAGAGACAGCAAGGGCGGTTCGTTGCTCCAGAGCCTTTCCGTTCACCTTCACACTCCTGGGCCAGACTACACTCAAATATATGACCCACTGAAGAGATGAGTCTTCAGTAAAGACTTAAAGGTTGAGACCGAGTTTGCGTCTCTCACATGGGTAGGCAGACCATTCCATAAAAAAATAGCTCTATAGGAGAAAGCCCTGCCTCCAGCTGTTTGCTTAGAAATTCTAGGGACAATTAGGAGGCCTGCGTCTTGTGACCGTAGCGTACATGTAGGTATGTACAGCAGGACCAAATCGGAAAGATAGGTAGGAGCAAGCCCATGTAATGCTTTGTAGGTTAGCAGTAAAACCTTGAAATCAGCCCTTGCCTGGACAGGAAGCCAGTTTAGGGAGGCTAGCACTGGAGTAATATGATACATTTTTTGCGGTTCTAGTCAGGATTCTAGCAGCCGTATTTAGCACTAACTGAAGTTTATTTGGTGCTTTATCTGGGTAGCCGGACAGTAGAGCTTTGCAGAAGTCTAACCTAGAAGTACCAAAACCATGGATTAATTTTTCTGCATCATTTTTGGACAGAAAGTTTCTGATTTTTGCAATGTCAAGTAGATGGAAAAAATCTGTCCTTGAAACAGTCCTGATATGTTCGTCAAAAGAGAGATCAGGGTCCAGAGTAACGCCGAGGTCCTTCACAGTTTTATTTGAGACGACTGTACAACCATCAAGATTAATTGTCAGATTCAACAGAAGATCTCTTTTTTTCTTGGGACCTAGAGCAAGCATCTCTGTTTTGTCCGAGTTTAAAAGTAGAAAGTTTGCAGCCATCCACTTCCTTATGTCTGAAACACAGGCTTCTAGCGAGGACAATTTTGGGGCTTCACCATGTTTCATTGAAATGTACAGCTGTGTGTCATCCGCATAGCAGTGAAAGTTAACATTATGTTTTCGAATGACATCCCCAAGAGGTCAAATATATAGTGGTTCTAAAATGGAACCTTGAGGAACACCGAAATTTAGGACAAACCATTCACAGAGACAAACTGATATCTTTCTGACAGATAAGATCTAAACCAGGCCAGAACTTGTCCGTGTATACCAATTTGGGTTTCCAATCTCTCCAAAAGAATGCAGAATTGATGCCCTTGATTCAGCAGAGTTAAAACGTGTTGGAACTATCATTTGGAGCATGAATGTGTGACTCTATTTCTCTATACATTCAAAATATGTTCCTCTGTTGACCAGGATGTGGTTATTTCTCTTCAGCTCAAGGCCTGAGTCAAAGAAAGTGCATCAAGAAAGAAGTCTCCTCCTTTGCTGTGGGCCCTATGTCTGGGTCTCAAATGGCACCCTTTTCCCTACATAGTGCACTACTTTCAACCAGGGCCCATAGGGTCTGTTCTCCTTGACATGCCATCCGTGGACTAATCCGAAGTGACTGACTGCCCCCTGATGCAGAGCACAGCACTGAGCACAGACCTTTCAGATTCCGTCAACGGTGGGGGAAACAAAAGCTCCGGGGGAAAAAAGCAAACCCACTGTTGAACGGATTGACATTTCCTGTGATATTTGAGTCAAACTGCACATACATACATGGCTTTCAGGAGAAAACATGGCATTCACTCCAGGGAGACCCTCACCGCCCAACCTCACTCTGAAGTACAGCTCAATCCAGCAGGTATGTTGTGGTAGTTAAAGTGATGATGTTGGTGGGGTGAGTTTACCATGATCTTAATGTACTAGTTGGCAGAAGCATACAACTTACAATTTGGTCACACTTCATTTGGATAGTCCCATATATACAGTTTCTTGCAAAAGTATTCATCCCCCTTGGCGTTTTTCCTATTTTGTTGCATCACAGCCTGTAATCTAAATTGATTTTCATTTGGATTTCATGTAATGGACATACACAAAATAGTCCAAATTGGTGAAGTGAAATTAAAGCAATAACTTGTTTAAAAAAATTCTAAAAAAATATTAAACTTAAAAGTGGTGCGTGTATATGTATTCACCCCCTTTGCTATGAAGCCCCTAAATAAGATCTGGTGCAACCAATTACCTTCAGAAGTCACATAATTAGTTAAATATTGTCCACCTGTGTGCAATCTAAGTGTCAAATGATCTGTCACATTCTCTCAATATATATACACCTATTCTGAAAGGCCCCAGAGTCTGCAACACCACTAAGCAAGGGGAACCATGAAGACCAAGGAGCTCTCCAAACAGGTCAGGGACAAAGTTGTGGAGTAGTACAGATCAGGGTTCGGTTATAAAAAAATATCTGAAACTTTGAATATCCCACAGAGCACCATTAAATACATTATTAAAAAATGGAAAGAATAAGGCGCCAATAGAGGGCTGACCAGGCAAGGAGGGCATTAACCAGAGAGGCAACAAAGTGACCAAAGATAACCCTGAAGGAGCTAAAAAAGCTCCACAGCAGAGATTTGAGTATCTGTGCATAGGACCACTTTAAGCCATACACTCCACAGAGCTGGGCTTTACAGAAGAGTGACCAGAAAAAAGGCTAAAGGAAAAAATAAGCAAACACGTTTGGTGTTCCCCAAAAGGCATGTGAGAGACTCCCCAAAAATATGGAAGAAGGTACTCTGGTCAGATGTGACAAAGATTTAGCTTTTTGGCCATCAAGGAAAATGCTAAGTCTGGCGCAAACCCGACCCCTTTCATCCCCCCGAGAACACCATCCCCAAAGAGAGGCAGAGTGGTGGCAGCATCATGCTGTGGATGTTTCATTGGCAGGGACTGGGAAACTGGTTAGAATGATGGATGGTGCTAAATACAGGGAAATTCTTGAGGGAAACCTGTTTAAGTCTTCCAGAGATTTGAGACTGGGAAGGAGGTTCACCTTCCAGCAGGACAATGACCCTAAGCATACTGCTAAAACAACACTTGAGTGGTTTAAGGGGAAACATTTAAATGTCTAGGAATGGACTAGTCAAAGCCCAGACCTCAATCCAATTGAGAATCTGTGGTATGACTTAAAGATTGCTATACACCAGTGGAACTCATCCAACTTGAAGGAGCTGGAGCAGTTTTGCCTTGAAGAATGGGCAAAACTCCCAGTGGCTAGATGTGCCAAGCTTATAGAAACATACCCCAAGAGACTTGCAGCTGTAATTGCTGCTAAAGGTGGCTCTACAAAGTATTGACTTTGTGGGGGTGAATAGTTATGCATGCTCAAGTTTTCAGTTTTTTTTTGTTGTCTTTTTTCACAATAATAAATATTTTGCATCTTCAAAGTGGTAGGCATGTTATGTAAATCAAATGATAGAAACCCCCTAAAAAACTATTTTAATTCCAGGTTGTAAGGCTACAAAATAGGAAAAATGCCAAGGGGGTGAATGCTTTCACAAGCCACTGTAGATGATCTACAGATTGTCATATCTGTTGATAAGCAACTGCTTGCTAAGTTTAGGGTTATGATAAGGGTTAAGGTTAGGACTAGGGTTAGAGTTAGTGGATTGTTATTGAACATCGACTGAACATCTACAAACCATCTACTTGGGACTGTCCAAAAAAAGTGATTCCTTCAATTCTAACCATCTACCTTGAACTATACAAATAAAGTGTTACCTTCAATGTGTATCTGCCTCTACTTGGTCTATACTGTGTTTAGATTATGTCCTCACCCATTTGAAAATATCAAAACATCTCTGTTGCTGGGTACTAGCAAAATTACTTGGATTCTGTGTCAGCAACTAATGGACACAGCTGAAGGGGCTCAAGCAATCTGGTCCCTAACGTCATCTTGATCACTCTCCTGGGCTTATCAACAAGTGTTATGTAATTCTCTTTTCTTTTGCATAGTAAACAGATTGGGGGATTGTTGTTCTTTTTAAAGGGCATGGATGATCAGGGACCCAGGAATACCTTTTGTCATCAGATGCACCAAGCAGTTATTGAACCCTTAGCAAGAACCACACACGCTAGCGAAACAATATTCACCAGTGTTTAATTTTCAACCATGTTCTGGCATTTTACTAAGACCTTAACATCAATGCTAGCCTTCAAACCGACGTGCTTAACATTAAATTATTAATGTAAGATCAAGTATTGATTTCTGAGAGGTGTGGATATGTGCTTTTTGCCGATCAAAAACAAATTGGGTTACAGTAAAGGGTCCCTTCATTTCAAAATCTCACAACATTGCATCGATTAAGTGGACAGCTTAATCCAGAAAGACCCCTTTCAAATATATGTGTGGGTTTTTTTTCGACATTCTCACGTTCTGACACTAGTTATTGTGTTAATTGTTTGTTTTAGTTGGTCAGGACGTGAGTTGGGTGGGCATTCTATGTTTTGTGTGTCTAGGTTGTTTTTCTGTGTTCGGCCTAGAATGGTTCTCAATCAGAGGCAGGTGTCGTTAGTTGTCTCTGATTGAGAATCATACTTAGGTAGCCTGGGTTTCACTGTTGTTTTGTGGGTGATTGTTTCCGTGTCTGTGTTTGTTTCACCACACAGGACTGTTTCGGTTTTCACATTTATTGTTTTGTATTTTTGTAGTGTTCTCGGTTATCGTCTATATTAAAAGATGTTTAACACTAACCACGCTGCATTTTGGTCATCCTCTCCTTCAGCGGAAGAAAACTGTTACAGAATCACCCACCACAAAAGGACCAAGCGGCGTGGTAAGCAGCAGCAGGAGAGGCAGCAGCAGCAGGAGAGGCAGCTACAGCAGCAGCAGGAGAGGCAGTAGCAGCAGCAGCACTATTTGGAGAAATGGACTTGGGAGGAGATCCTAGACAGGAAAGGACCCTGGGCAGAGCCAGGGGAATATCGCCGCCCCAAAGCAGAGCTGGAGGCAGCGAAAGCAGAGAGGCGGCATTATGAGGAGCTAGCACGGCAGAGCAGCTGGAGGCCCGAGAGGCAGCCCCAAAAATGTATTGGGGGGGCACAGGGAGAGTGTGGCAGAGTCAGGAGTCAGACCTGAGCCAACTCCCCCTGTTTACCGTAAGGAGCCATGGATGGAATCAGAGTAGTCGGCGAAGTTGAGGTGTGCGTCTGAGAATGTTGAGGAGTTATTGGACAGAGTATAGAGAGAGCTGTTGGTTTGGCGTAGTATGCACGGCATTCGCCCTGAGGAGAGTGTTAGCTGTCCAATGCCACCTGTGTCAGTTCCACGTACTCAGCCTGAAACTTGTGTTGGAGTTCCGGAAGATTTGATGCTGGCTAAACACACCAGGTCTCCAGTACACCTTTAAGCCCGGTGTGTTCTGTTCCTTGCACTCACCCTGAGGTGCGTGTCCCCAGCCCGGTACCACCAGTGCCGGCACCCCGCACCAGGCTGTCTCTCCGTTCTTTGGCTACAGGTGCTCCCGCCTGTCCAGCACTGCTAGAGCCTTCATACTTTCCAGCGCTGCCGGAGTCTCCCGCCTGTCTGGCGCTGCCAGAGCTTCCGCCCCTCAGTACAAAGGGGCCAGAGCCCCTCAGTCCAGAGGCGCCAGAGCCCCTCAGTCCAGAGGCGCCAGAGCCCCTCTGTCCAGCCGCGCCAGAGCCGCCACCGCGGACAGATGCCCACCGAGACCCTCCCCTATAGGTTCAGGTTTTGCGGCCGGAGTCCGCACCTTGGGAGGGGGGTACTGTCACGTTCTGACCCTAGTTATTGTTTTAGTTGATCAGGACGTGAGTTGGGTGGGCATTCTATGTTTTGTGTGTCTAGGTTGTTTTTCTGTGTTCGGCCTAGTATGGTTCTCAATCAGAGGCAGGTGTCGTTAGTTGTCTCTGATTGAGAATCATACTTAGGTAGCCTGGGTTTCACTGTTGTTGTGTGGGTGATTGTTTCCGTGTCTGTGTTTGTTTCACCACACAGGACTGTTTCGGTTTTCAATTTGTACTTTTTTATTTTTGTAGTGTTCTCGGTTATCGTCTATATTAAAAGATGTTTAACACTAACCACGCTGCATTTTGGTCCTCCTCTCCTTCAGAGGAAGAAAACCGTTACAGACATGAATTACTGTGTGATATTTAACATTCTCTGCATGTAAAACACTCCATATTTAGATTTATCAAACTGATATCGCCTGAAAAGTTCATATTAAAAGCTAGTCCTGTAACGGGTGTCTTCGTTTGAAGTGGAAGAATCGGACCAAAGCGCAGCGTGTTCATGACTTTTATTGAACTGAACACTGGAACAAAATAACAAAGAGAATAAACGAAACCGAGCAGTCCTGTCAGGTGCAGAAAACACTGAACAGAAAATAACTACCCACAAAACATAGTTGGGAAAAAGTATGGTTCCCAATAAGAGAGAACGATAGTCAGCTGTCCCTGATTGAGAACCATACCCGGCCAAAACATAGAAAAAGGAACATAGAATGCCCACCCAAATCACACCCTGACCAAACCAAAATAGAGACATAAAAAGCTCTCTAAGGTCAGGGCGTGACAAGTCCTCTCTTGACCAAAGCGTGTATCCTGCAGGAATTATAATAGACTGAATAGATGTGCGAGAGAGAGTCATCTTTTACTAGACTAATTGCAAGACCTTTTAAATAATTTGATTAACAAGGTTATGACTGAAGCCCTTACCTACAACATGCCAAATCATTCAGTCGATAAAGAGAGCAAGAAGCCAGAGCGCCAGATTGGAATTTGAGGAGACAAATAGCATTTGAATGATGCCATGCATTATTATGTCATTTCCATAGTCATCTAATAGCTGTCTTACATTTAAAAAAAGGAGAACGTTATACAGTAACAGATGGTGAGAGTAAATCGGTGGCTCAGGAGCTATTTATTAAATGCATTATTAATTATTTTCAACATGATGAGCTCTGCAGCTTCCTTCTGGACAGGCTTGGAAGGAAAGTGTGCGCTAATCCCTGCCATCATTAAGCCTGTCCTGAAACCACTAACCCCTGTCTGCCAAGATGACCTAAGCCAAGCCACATACAGTACTACAACAGTCAGATTATGCTCCAATGATGTGTTGTGGAAATTCTTACACAGGGACAGTCGAAGTCAATCTTAAATTAATTATTGTTTATTGACAGCATGCTGGAGAGGTTCCCACAAACTCAATGCACCAAGTACACATGTCGATTAGGAGCTCGAACGGGGCAGTCCCATTTAGTTATCTTATATATTGGTTACAGACATGTTACATAGAAATAGTTCATTGTGTTGGTTCCGGTATGTGTCTGGCACTGTCTCCTATCTTAACTTAAAGAACATATTCTGGGCATTCAGCCAGATGATCTCATGGAGCAGGTCATTACCCCCCCCCCCCCCCCCCCCCCCCCCCCCCCCCCCCCACCTCCATATCTTTGCCAGGCACAGGCAGGAACCAAGGATTGTTTATGACACCAATGACACAAGATTAACATTTTCAAGTCTTTCTTCACACAGTAAAATTTCCTTCACAGATGTCGTAGTAGTATGTGATCTTTGCATTATCTAGACTGACATGGTCGATCATGAGTCCAACAAGTAGTCCAATTTCAAAAGATGCAGGCTGGAATGGATTTGTCTTGTATTGTTTTTTTTATGGAAGACAGTCACTATCTCACAACAGTCACCATCTTAGCTTTGTTCTGATCAACCTTAACCCCCAAAAGAATCCAAAAACCGTAGTTTCTCTGTTTACTTGGCGTTGACAGTAAAAAGCCAGAGGAGAGAACAGATTATAGACTTGAGTACTTGAGTAGCTGGCGTATGGCTGCAACACCCCGGGTGGCAATATGACTCGGTGGCGTAGATAAATCATGTGGTGGGTTGGGGTATGTGGTCTCAAGCAAAGTGAATCAGCCAAATGCAGAAGTGTGTGTGTTCATGAAAGAGCAGACCTTTCCCACATGGTAGCAGGCTCCACTGGAGCAGACAATTGCAATGTAGCCATGTGAAAACAGGGCAAGATGGAGTCACGTTTCACTGACGGGCTCACCGAAATGCCACAACTTTGATTGTGGAGAACCCACAGCAAAAGAATCAAAGGGAAACAGAGATATAGTAGGTAAAGATAGGGTACTTCGTTCAGTTAAAATGGTTTTTACTTTGACCAAAACCTGGCTCCCAGGTTTAGTTTGTACTTTGAAGGACCAGACTCCATTCCCTTCATGCGTGTTTCCCAACTGTGTGTGCTTGCTCATCAATCTGCGTGTTCCCTCCCTGTCCTTCCCATTCTCCCTCCCCACCAGCCACCACTGTACAGTATCTCTATTTTATTTTTTTATGTTATTTCACCTTTATTTAACCAGGTAGTCAAGTTGAGAACAAGTTCTCATTTACAACTGCGACCTGGTCAAGGTAAAGCAAAGGAGTGCGACAAAAAGAGCACTGTTACACATGGGATAAACAAACGTACAGTAAATAACACAATATAAAAAAACATATGCAGTGTGTGCAAATGCAGTAAGATTATAGAAGTAAGGCAGTAAATAGACCATAGAGGCAAAACATTTACAATTTAGCATTAACACTGGAGAGATAGATGTGCAGCTGATGACATGCAAGTAGAGATACTTGGGTGCAAAAGAGCAAAAATAAATAACAATATGGGGATGAGGTAGTTGGGTGGGCTATTTACGGATGGGCTCTGTACAGGTGCAATGATCAGTAAGCTGCTCTGACAGCTGACGTTTAAAGTTAGTGAGGGAGATATAAGTTTCCAGCTTCAGTGATTTTTGCAATTTGTTCCAGTCATTGGCAGCAGAGAACTGGAAGGAAAGGCGACCAAATGAGGCGTTGGCTTTGGGGATGACCAGTGAAATATACCTGCTGGAGCGCTTGCTACGGGTGTGTGTTGCTATGGTGAGCAGAGATAAGGCGGGGCTTTACCTAGCAAAGACTTATAGATGAGCTCGAGCCAGTGGGTTTGGCGATGAATATGTAGCGAGGGCCAGCCAACGAGAGCATACAGGTCGCAGTGGTGGGTAGTTTATGGGGCTTTATTGACAAAACGGATGGCTCTGTGATAGACTACAATTTGCTGAGTAGAGTGTTGGAGACTATTTTGTAAATGACATCCCCGAAGTCAAGGATCGGTAGGATAGTCAGTTTTACAAGGGTATGTTTGGCAGCATGAGTGAAGGAGGCTTTGATGCAAAAAAGTAATTCAATTCTAGATTTAATTTTGGATTGGAGATGCTTAATGTGAGTCTGGAAGGAGAGTTTACAGTCTAACCAGACATCTAGGTATTTGTAGTCAGAACCGTTGGAGTAGTGAAGCTAATAGGACAGGCATGTGCGGGGAGCGATCGATTGAAGAGCATGCATTTAGTTTTACTTACATTTAAGAGCAGTTGGAGGCCACTGATGGGGTGTTGTATGACATTGAAGCTTGTCTGGAAGTTAGTTAACACCGTGTCCAAAGAAGGGCCAGAAGTATACAGAATGGTGTCGTCTGCGTAGAGGTGGATCAGAGACTCACCAGCAGCAAGAGCGACATCATTGATATATACAGAGAAAAGAGTCGGCCCGAGAATTTAACCCTGTGGCACCCCCATGGACACTGTCAGAGGTCCGGACAACAGGCCCTCCGATTTAACACACTGAACTCTATCATAGAAGTAGTTGGTGAACCAGGCGACGCAGTCATTTGAGAAACCAAGGCTGTTGAGTCTGCTGATAAGAATACGGTGATTGACATAGATGAAAGTATTGGCCAGGCCGATAAAGACGGCTGCACAGTACTGTCTTTTATCGATGGTGGTTATGATATCGTTTAGGACCTTGAGCGTGGCTGACGTGCACCCATGACCAGCTCGGAAACCAGATTGCATAACGAAGAAGGTACGGTAGGGTTCGAAATAATCGGTGATCTGTTTGTTAACTTGGTTTTGAAGACCTTAGAAAGGCAGGGTAGGATAGATATAGGTCTGTAGCAGTTAGGGTCTAGTGTCTCCCCCTTTGAAGAGGGGGATGACCGTGGCAGCTTACCAATCTTTGAAGATCTCAGATGATACAAAGGAGAGGTTGAACAGGCTAGTAATAGAGGTTGCAACAATTCCGGTGGATACTTTTAGAAAGAGAGAGTCCAGATTGTCTAGCCCAGCTGATTTGTAAGGAGTCCAGATTTTGCAGCTCTTTCCGAACATCAGCTATCTGGATTTGAACCGGACTGCCGGGTGGTAAAGGGCGCTGTACTGCAGCGCCAGCTGTGCCACCAGCCCAGGCTCTGTCATAACCGGCCGCGACCGGGAGGTCCTTGGGGCGACGCACAATTGGCCTAGCGTCATCTGGGTTAGGGAGGGCTTGGCCGGTAGGGATATAATGGTCTAATCGCGCACCAGCGACTCCTGTGGCGGGCCGGGCGCAGTGCTTACTAACCAAGGTTGCCAGGTGCACGGTGTTTCCTCCGACACATTGGTGCGGCTGGCTTCCGGGTTGGATGCGCGCTGTGTTAAGAAGCAGTGCGGCTTTGTTGTGTATCGGAGGACGCATGACTTTCAACCTTCGTCTCTCCCGAGCCCGTACAGGAGTTGTAGCAATGAGACAAAATAGTAGCTACTAAAACAATTGGATACCACGAAATTGGGGAGAAATAGGTGTAAAACTAAAAAAAAAAAAAAAAGTCTGGAGTGAACCAAGGGCTATATTTGTTCTTAGTTCAATTTTTTGGGAATGGGGCATGCTTATTTAAGATGGTGAGGAAAGCACTTTTAAGAACAACCAGGCATCCTCTACTGACAGGATGAGGTCAATATCCTTCCAGGATACCCAGGCCAGGTCGATTAGAAAGGCCTCCTTGCTGAAGTGTTTTGGGGAGCATTTGACAGTGATGAGGGGTTGTCGTTTGACCGCGGAAACATTCCGGAAGCAGGCAATGAGGCAGTGATCACTGAGATCCTGGTTAAAGACAGCAGACAGCAGAGGTGTATTTAGATGGCAGGTTTGTCAGGATAATATTTATTTATTTCACCTTTATAACCAGGTAGGCAAGTTGAGAACAAGTTCTCATTTACAATTGCGGCCTGGCCAAGATAAAGCAAAGCAGTTCGACACGTACACCAACACAGAGTTACACATGGAGTAAAACAAACATACAGTAGAAAAATGAGTCTACATACAATGTGAGCAAATGAGGTGAGATAAGGGAGGTAAAGGCAAAAAAGGCCATGGTGGCGAAATAAATACAATATAGCAAGTAAAAAAAATAAAAAAATAATAAGTAAACACTGGAATGATAGATTTGCAGTGGAAGAATGTGCAAAGTAGATATAGAAATAATGGGGGTGCAAAGGAGCAAAATAAATAAATAAATACAGTAGGGGGAGAGGTAGTTGTTTACTGATTTAGGGTTGTACCTGTTAGGTTCTTTGATTATTTCTGTGAGATTAAGGGCATCTATCTTAGATTGTAGGATGGCCGGGGTGTTAAGCATATCCCAGTTTAGGTCACCTAACAGTACGAACTCTGAAGATAAATGGGGGGCAATCAATTCACATATGGTATCCAGGGCACAACTGGGGGCTGTGGGGTGTCTATAACAAGCGGCAACAGTGAGAGGCTTATTTCTGGAAAGGTGGATTTTTAAAAGTAGAAGCTCAAACTGTTCGGGCACAGACCTGGATTGCATAACAGAACTCTGCAGACTATATCTGCAGTAGATTGCAACTCCACTCCCTTTGGCAGTTCTATCTTTCCGGAAAATTTAGTTGGGGATGGAAATTTCAGATTTTTTGGTGGCATTCCTAAGCCAGGATTCAGATATGGCTAGGACATTTGGGTTGGTGCAGTGTGCTAAAGCAGTGAATAAAACAAATTTAGGGAGGATGCTTCTGATGTTAACATGCATGAAACCAAGGCATTTACGGTTACAGAAATGAGAGCACCTGGGGAATGGGAGTGAAACTGGGGGCTACAGGGCCTTGGTTAACCTCTACATCACCAGAGGAACAGAGGAGGAGTATGAAAAGGGTACGGCTAAAGGCTATTAGAACTGGTTGTCTAGTGCGTTGGGAACAGAGAATGAAAGGAGCAGATTTCTGGGTGTGGTGGAATAGATTCTGGGCATAGTATGATGTGAGTACAGTGGAGGTAAACCTAGGCGTTGAGTGACGATAATAGAGGTTTTGTCTATGGAGATACCAGTTAAACCAGGTGAGGTCTCCTTATGTGTGTGGGGTGGGACAAAAGAGCTTTCTAAGGCATGTTGAGTGGGACTGAGGGCTCTACAGTGGAATAAAACAATAAGAACTAGTCGAGACACCAGTAGAAACGGCATATTGACATTAGAGAGAGGCTATGGCTGGCTGGTGTCCGAGCTAAAGGTGAAGACCGCTAACCGTGGCTAACAAAGACTAGTAGCTAGTTAGCAGGCCAGCTCCTGGTGGAGGTTCCGGTTATAAGGAATAAAAATTGCAGATCCGTACCACATTGGGTGAGACGGGTTGCAGGAAAGTATATTTAGTTCATAGATTTAGTTCGTAGATAGAAAGTGAGATTAAAATTTATTACAAAAAAACTGGCTATTTACACAGGATAAGACACAGGATAAGACAAAGACAAACACACGTCTGACTGCTACGCCATCTTGGAACAAAAGGTAATGTAGCATCTGGTCTTGCAGAGAGCTCCCAGGCTGCGGTCCTGTTATTAACCTCCTATCCTTTAGGGAGGGCATGATGAAGCACACAGCAGGGTTGATAGAGAGCTAGAGATGGAGAGAAAGGACAGGGCGGACAGAGATTGTGTATTTGTCACAAATGGTACCCTATTCACTATATAGTGCACTACGTTTGACCAGGGCACATGTAATGCACTAAATACACAGAGCTTCCCTCTAACTCCTGTTGAATGACCTTTTGGTTAAATGGATAGAAGCATATCACAGGGCCTTTAGAGGGGATCTATGGTATATCAGACTGGATTACAGTCAACATCTTATGTTTTTCACTCCCTGTACATTGGTTCTTCCCCATGCTGCCCTTACCTTATTTAAAACAAAGAGATTGAGAGCAATCAATCAAATTAGTCTATTCTTCATGGCCCTCTCTGTAGAATTGATTTGATCTGAGCATAGCCATACAGATGACAAATTATACATTTGGCCAGGTTAATTGTTGAGCTGATATTTGAAAATTAAGCTCTCCCCACACTGGAAGCCTTGGCCTTCATTATGGCGGGGGCAACCATTTTGAAATGTATAGACCCAGATTGTGCAGCTACTGAGGCATGCTGCTGTCTGCTCAGAGCCCTGAAGCTGGAGGATTCCTTCCTCTCACATGGGAGAGCTTATTGGGGACATTAGGTCTGTATGGCCATTGGTTCAACCCGAGTGCCCTCAGCAGGTTGATGTTTATTGTCATGAGTCTTGTCCTGGAGGCAGAACTGAGCGATTTCCCATTAGATAGGCCCCTTAATCATAATTGGCTATACAAATTAATGAAAACAAATATTTGTTTTTTGGTCTTAATTTAAGGCTAGGCATTAGGGTTAGCAGTGTGGTTAGGGTTAAGGTTAGGGTTAGGTTTAAAATCTGATTTAATGATTTTGTGGTTATGCCAGCTAGTGATCACTCTGCAGTGCTGCCTCCAGAACAAGATTCATGAGAGAGAAATGTTAACTTGCATACCCTCACTAACAACAATAACATGATTCAGTAGCATGTTAGCACGGTTAGTAATCATGAATAGGATATGTCACAGGAAGAACTGCATCTCCATTACCTCCAGGCTTAGCCAATGGCTCATAGGCTTAGAGCATAGGGGGTAGAGGAGCTGTATTAGAAAGGGAGTGAGTATCTGATGTTCTTTATAATACTGATACTTTGATTAATATACATAATACTTGTTCACATCTAAAACACTATAATGTACACATGGATTTTGCAAACTTTTCAACCCTTTCACCCATGTAATGTCAACCAACAGGTCATTGATGTATATTTTAGTCTCACAGACAAGAAGAAGAAGTTGATATGTTAAGCATGATGTAAAGGTTACAAAGGTCTAATCATGGTACTGTAGTCTGCTTGCCCTTTCAACAACAGCGTGACTCAAATGATTTAGTGATTATAACAGTATCGTAATAATGCTTGACAAATATGTCTTAGATAGTCTTGCATGTTTATTTGACTAAGATTGTCTGATTTATAGTCCTTTAAAGATCATTGTTATTATTTTACAAACTGGAAACTGAGTTCTGACAGAATTGTTTTTATTCTTACACCAAGTTGGTTACCAATGGTGCTGCCTTTTCCCTGTTTATGGCCCCTTCTTTGATAAAGCTGGTGTGTCACTTACTGACCATATTGTTCAGTTATTCTTTTGAGACTTTAAATACATACATTAGTTCAGTGCATACTGTATGTTCTTTTCCTCTATGTACACATCCTCATTCCCCTTCCCTCTTTCTTTCTCTCTCTCTTTCTTCCCCCCCCCCGGCAGAGAGACGTGGTCCTCAGGCTGGCGCCTTCCACAAAGCGTTCTGTAAAAGTGTAATTGTGGCTAATGGTTTGTGCAGCTAATTAAAGTGTATGAATTACAGTAATCAGTCA
Organism: Oncorhynchus clarkii lewisi; assembly: GCF_045791955.1. Lineage (NCBI taxonomy): Eukaryota > Metazoa > Chordata > Actinopteri > Salmoniformes > Salmonidae > Oncorhynchus > Oncorhynchus clarkii. The sequence continues at coordinate 64,220,968 of NC_092153.1, forward strand.
GCCACGTTGGGCCGCGCTTTGCTCCTGCTCCTCCAGGCATGGTGGGGGCTAGAAGAGAAAAGAGGAGGAGTGTGAGAGAGAGGGTGGAGACAACAGAATAAAGAAGTGAGCAGATTATAGGGGGGTTAGAAAAAGAGTGAGAGATGGGATGAGGGGTGCTAAAATGAAAGTGTGAGAAGGAAAGAAAGAGAGAATGAGTGAGCAAGAGGAGCCAAGTATGTTATCAGAGCAGAACATAATTAAGGATTTTTTTGTATGACAAAAACACGTCCAAAGGAACAATATTGACCTTTGGAAGTAGAGCGGCACACCACATACAGCGCGCAGCTCATCATACGTTAGGGTACATTCGCATCAATGCTGTGCAGTGGCCCTGCATTCCTTTGGATGTTTCTGGAGCCAATGGAGCAATGGATGGCAGGCAATCATCAATCTAGCCATCCATCCAAACACCTCTAGGTGACCCAGGATCAGCCAAGGAAGCACTGGTGAAATACAACTGAAGCCATTTTTGACAATGATTTTTTCTGTTGAACCACTATATTGTAATATGTGACTTGTTTCAGGAAACTAGGCATAAGTTGCGCGTCACTACTTCACCATAGAGCCATTTAAAAAAACCATGATTTTTTCGTTAATATGAATTAAATTGTTAAATCATGTCCCTAGTCGGTTTAGCCACGGAAAAAAATCGGAAACTTTCCAGCTAGCTATGATTGGCTGAGATAGTGGCTGGGCAGGACATGCCGAGAGATGAGTTTGGATTGGTCTGCCATGGAGCACCTTTCTGTCCATAACATGAGCTGGTCAGTATGTGCACGTAATCCTTTCGGATCACATAGTAGAACTGCAAAAGTGATGCTCTCCACTTTCTAGAGGACCGGGTTTTTAAATCAGTGGAATGCCGTGGTGGAATTAGAATATGATAGCTAAGGAAAATGCTGGTGTTTGATTGCAAATATGCAGAGGGAGTTGAAAAGAGACCACACAGAAGGCTGTTGTATAAAACACCTGTCTCCTGATTATATCTCCAAACTAAGGGCAACCATGGCATCCGTGACAGAGGGAGAAGCGTCCATCCGTGTATGCGGGTAAGATTGTCTAGCTAGCTACATTTTCAAGTATTACACGTTTCTAATTTTGTCATTTCGAGTTAAAGCATACTGTTAGCTAGCTAGCGAACATTAACTGGCTGGCTCACTAGCTAATGTTACGTGTATGATCTGTGTCGTAATATTATTCGTACCTCAGAGCCATGTGTATTGCTAGTTATAGCCTAATGTTAGCTAAATAGATCAAATTGAACCTAGTTGGTTAGTTACCTGCAGATTCATGCAGGGTATTAACATTATGAGTTGGGATTATGGTTAATTGTTTAACTAACTAGCTAGCTAATGCCTAAACAAAAAACTCCACTATGCAAGTTACCATTTTAATAGGATGTTCATGATGTCACTGCGACAACTGTTGATAGCTGGGAAATTTGCTCTGGCAATCTACTCCGATTTCAGATTCAGAGCACTCTCATCTGAGTGTGCCAGAGCATAGAATAACTGACAAATTTATGAACGCTGAACACCCGTTGAATAAAGGTTGGCAAAAAAAGCGTAATTAAATTGTTGCCAGCAGCACAGTTACAGTCACCAACTCTCTGAATAACATGAAAACAGCCTAACCAGCTCTGATGGGTGAGTAAAATGGTCAGTGAGCTGTTCTCTCATTTGAGTCTGGAAGTAGCTAGCCAGCTAGCTTGGGTGCTTGACTGCTGTTAGGTTAGAACCCTCAGATCAGCCCTTCTCCTTCAAATTGGGAATTGATGTAAAAATGTATGTAAAAAATTTATCACTAGCCACTTTAAACAATGACACTTAATATGTTTACATACCCTACATTACTATTCTCATATGTATATGTATATACTGTACTCTATATCATCTACTGCATCTTGCTTATGCCGTTCTGTACTATCACTCATTCACCATATATTCACCCATATATCCTTATGTACATATTCTTTGTCCCTTTACACTTGTGTGTATAAGGTAGTAGTTGTGGAATTGTTAGGTTAGATTACTCATTGGTTATTGCTGAATTGTCGGAACTAGAAGCACAAGCATTTCGCTACACTCGCATTAACATCTGCTAACCATGTGTATGTGACAAATAACATTTGATTTGATCAGAGTGTCCAATGTGAAAGCTCAGAGAGCAAAACGCTCTGAATTTACCTAGTTCATGAACATCCAGAGTGCACTCTGGCTCCAGATTGAATTTACGAAGACACCCGTAGTATAAATCAACCTTTAGTCTTGAAATCATTGGTTGTTTAGTACATGGCCTCACATGTGAATCCTTAAAGAGTTGGCTGGGGCTAAGACTTACGAGAGTGTGAACGATGCTGAATGGGTGTAGACAAAGAAGAGCTGTCCAGTAGGTTTACCAAAATATTCAAGGGCCATTTTCTCAAAAGTGAGATTACAAGTTTATCAACTTTCAAAGCAGAATTACTTTCCCATTCTTCCTCAATTATAGTGTATGATATACCATTTTGAAGCTCTGTGTCTCTACTTTTATCCAATGTAAAAAGCTACATAAAACCGAATCGAGCTGGTCAGTCACATATGTGAGCAAAATTTGAAATGTTATTTTATACACTACAGTTGAGGAACAATGGGAAAGTAATTTTGGTTTGAAAGTTGATAAACTTGTAAACTCACTTTTAAGAAAATTGCCTTTGAATCTTTTGGTGCTACTACTGGAGAGCCCTTCTTTGTCTACACCTATTCGTTCACACCCCCATAAGCTTTAGTCCCAACCATCTCATTAAGAGTTAATCCGAGCGTTCTGTACTAACAACATAAGTTCCCAAGCTAACTTGCTAGCTACTTCCAGACACAAATGACAGAACAGCTCACTGAACATTACTCGCCCTAGCAGAGCTGAAGAGGTTGTTATGTTTTCCAGAGAGTTGGTGACTGTAACTGTGCTTTCAGATTGGCCGCTTGTAAATTCAAAATTAGTCGCAGCATTCAGAGCGCACACCGGACGCTCTGGCCGACGAGTAGGGTTGACCCGAACGTTCTGACCTCACAAGGGCAGTCAAGCACCCAAGCTAACTGGCAGACATTGGCTAGCGTTCCAGCTAATTCCAGACACAAAATCAGAGAACACCCCACTCTGCCCATTTTACTCGCCCTAGCAGAGCTGGTTAGGCTGTTTTCATGTTATCCAGAGCATTGGTGACTAACTGTTCTGCTGGCAACAATGTAAATATGCTTTTTTGCCGATGGTAACTGACACTGGCTATATTCAACGGGCGTGTTGAGCCAGTTGTTGAGCGTTCGTAAATTCATCAGTTATTCTACGCTCTGGCACACTCAGACGAGTGCTGTGAAATCGGAGTAGATGGCCAGACTGAATTTACAAACGCACCCTAAATGGATCTTGCATAGTGGAGTCTTATGTGAGGATGTAGCTAGCTAGCTAGGTAAACAATGAACCATAATCCCAACTCATGATGTTACTACCCTGTATGAATCTGCAGATAGCTAACCAACCAGGTTCAATGGTAGCTAGCTAACATTAGGCTATAGCTAGCTAAGCAAATGACTCTGAGATATGAATAATAAGGTCATACACGTAACGTTAGCTAGCGAGCCAGCCAGCTAACGTTAGCTAGCAAGCTAGGCAAACAATGACCCATAATCACAACTCATGACATTACTACTCTGCATGAATCTGCGGGAAGATAGCAGATTAAAAAAGTTAGCTAGCTAACATTAGACTATAGTCTTGTTACTACTTGTTACTGCAGCTTTTGACATTATTTATCATAGTCTGCTGCTGGAAAAATGTATGTGTTATGGCTTTACACTCCCTGCTATAATGTGGATAAAGAGTTACTTGTCTAACAGAACACAGAGGGCGTTCTTTAACCCTTTCACACGTACCATCACACGGGTGTGATCATTCTACAGTGGTCCCTGAAGCGTACGATCACACCCCGTGTGATTAGAACACTCATTTAGAATGCTTGTTTAGAACAGCCAGTTTAGAGTGACGCAACAATCAGCGTTTGAGCTGGCCACACTTTTTTCAGAAACTATTTACACAAACACAGTCCTTACAAGTTATGTCCAGAATGTGAGCAGTTTATTTTTGGATGGCATAAACTCAATTCTCGGCTGGCATAAACTACAATTTGAATTAGCTAATAGCAATTACTATGTATAATTAATCACATCACGGGTGATCTCTCCATTGATCGAAATAACTAGGTAAAACACTTAGAAATCGAAAGTAATCCTACGATTAGTTTCAGCGCGCAGCCATGCATTTTTTCCTCACAGAAACCGAAGATAATAAGAGAAGAAGAGATGAGAATGGTCTGTTTATAGTATGCGTGTTGAAGGGGTGTGTCATCTACCGTCGTTCACATCCCACCATTAATTTCCGGAAGTCCTCAAAAAATGTGTGAACTCTTACTCACCTAATTTTGTTATAACATCTTTGGTCAAACAGACGTGAAACGCAGAATGCATTGTATGTCAACAAACATGGCTACACAGCTGGAATTAGCTTAGCTCATCATAATCAGTACAACCTTCAAGAAAATATTTTACACACATATGTGCCCATTACAATCTGTGCAAGAATCGGAATGCATGATTTGTCACCTAGAATTGAAAACATGTGAATAAAACCGTAAATACACAAATAATTGCCACACAAAACATTTTCTGATTGTGATTTATTGATACAACCACGTAACCTCCCACTCTGCACCATTCAGTGTTGTTGTTTATGTATGTAGCTAGTGAGCTAAGCTGAAGCATTAGCAATGTCTTTCAAAAGGAGACAACTCACAAATGTGGAAATTCTGGAGATTTTTTAAAATTCTGACAATGAGTCTGAGTATGAAAGTCAGGAATCAGATTCTGACAGTGACAGTGAGGAGCTGCCCCCCAACCTTGTAGCCATTGAGAACCCTGAATCTGAATTTCCCTTGTCCACTGACAAAGTACCAGGTCCCTTTGAAGATGCTGGTGGTGATGGAGGCAGACCGACAAAGGATGAAGTATAGAAGTTCTGTGGTAGCTGGAAGGCCATCAGTCATTTCACCCCTCCTGGCCCTGCTGTTTGCTTTGACGAGTCCCAGTCTGGAGTGCAACGCCCCTTGCCATTTCCAACTGAGGCAGAGTGCTTCAAGATGTTTCTGACAGAGGAGCTGGTGAGAAACATATTAGAGGAGACCAATCGCTATGCATTGGAGCTACAGGAGAAGAGAGAGCCAGGAGTGAGGGGGAAACTCGCTAAATGGGTGACAACCACAATTAATGAAATGTATACCTTCCTGGTGACAGTCCTCCTCATGGGGATAGTAAAGAAGAACTCTAAGAGAATACTGGAGCACAGGTCCTATGTTTGCAACTCCCTTCTTTGCCACCCTCTTTTCCCATGACCACTTCCTAGTTCTGCTGCAATGCCTGCATTTCGTCAGCAATGCTACTGCCATCCTAAGTGACCCGTTATACAAAATAAGAAATATTCTTATCAGCCTGACATCAGCATTTGGTCGGGTCTTTGTGCCATACAAGGACCTATGCATTGATGTTATGGAAAGGTAGGCTGGCGTTCCGTCAATATATTCCCTCCAAAAGGCACAGGTTTGGAGTCAAGTTCTTTGTCATGTGCGACGTGAAGACAAGATTTGTCCAGGATATTATAGTTTACACAGGGTCCACCACTGACATCAAACATTATGAAGGGCTTGGGGTGTCCGGGTCCGTGGTGATGACCATGCTGGCTCCTCATCTCGGCAAGGGACACACTTTGTACGTGGACAATTGGTACAGCAGTCCCACACTCTTCCAGCATCTGCTCTCCAACAGCACAGGGGCCTGTGGCACAGTCAGGTCGAACAGGAAGTTAATGCCGGCATTCGGATGCAGGAAGATGCAGAGAGGGGAGGTGGAGTTCCAGGAGAACGGTCAACAGCTGGCAGTAAAGTGGCATGACAAACGAGATGTCCCCTGTCCATGCGGCAACCATGTCGGCCACAGGGAAAGGGGACCACCTGACGGTAGAGAGAAAGATCAAACCAGATTGTGTGCTTGATTATAACCTCAAAATGGGGGCCGTGGATAAGGCAGACATGATAAACAGCTTTGTGGAATGCACTCGGAAAAAGACCAAGTGGTATAAGAAGATATTTTTCCATCTTATCGACACTGCTGTCCTCAACGGCAGCATAGTTCACCGCCAACTAACAGGTGAGATGGTTACTGAACAAGGTATTTTTGTAATTGGACGTACAGTTCACATACAAATCTCACCCACCTACCCACTGCCTCATCATCCTCTAACTTTCCTCATCCTCCCTACTCCCTCATAGGTAAAGTAATTACCTACCAAAAATACAGAGAGAACCTCATGAGAGAGCTGCTGGAGGAGCACCACACCCCTCGGCGCCTATCCACTGGGGGTCGTTCTGCTGTAGTCAATCCCCTACGCCTCACTGCACGGCATTTTCCCTGCAAAGTCCCTCAAACTGCTGCTCAAGGTAGTCGCACACGGAGGCACTGCAAAGTCTGCCTGTCTGGAGCCAGGAGAAGTAAGCAGAGGAAGATGACAAAATACATGTGTTTAGCTTGTGATACACATCTATGTATTTCACCATGCTTTGAGGAGTATCACATGCTCAAGCATTATTGAGCACATCTGCAGCAATAAGTGACTGACTGACCTGACAGGTGACCAGCCATGATACTATGCCTTTAGAGATGGGGGTGGAAATGCAGTTGTTGTTCAGTCACTGCATAGATATTAAATATGGGTTATGCATATTCAGTTTTTTGTCCTCTAGTAAAACAAGTTGTTGAACCAACTACCAATACTGTAATGAAATAGATGACTATTACATATTGGCATATGTGTTTTCATCCAGTACTACTGTTAAGGAGTGTACTTTAGCATACAAAAGATGTCCTCATTCTTCAGCTCCAAAGATGTCCAGCTCCAGTTATGATATTGGCAAATAATGTTTGTGGTTTCTGAAAGTACAGAATAAAGAGGAATTATTCATTAGAATACAATATAAGGATATAGCAATAAAACAATACTGCAAAGAAGTAACACAATAAACACTGCTATAAAAAATAGTTTATTGCATTGACAAAATCACAGATTTGAGTTATAACAGTAAGAAACTAACTTTTGAGCTCCACACAGGGGCAAGGCAGGGCAGAACAGAGCTATGCTGAATAGACCAAATAAACAAACAATGGTCATATTTTTTATTTATTTAACTAGGCAAGTCATTTAAGAACAAATTATTATTTACAATGATGGCCTACACCAGCCAATTGTGCGCTGCACTATGGGACTCCCAATCACAGCCAGTTGTGATACAGCCTGGATTTGAACCAGGGTGTCTGTAGTGACGCCTCTAGCATTGAGATGCAGTGCCATAGACCGCTGCGCCACTTGGGAGTCATAAGGCCAGGGTAGCTTCAAAATACAACACAAGCTAAGAGTTCTCTGACGCAACTAGCATTGTTTTACAGAGCTAATAGAATAATGTAGCTACGTAAGCACAATTGACTATAACACCATAAAAGTTATAAAATGTGTAACGTTACCTCACGTGTCAGCGGTTATAAGGAATATATTAGGATCTATACATGCAGTGAGCTACAGCAGAAACAGCATACGGAAACTATTATAACGTAATAAGGCACTTACTTTGATAGAAACGCAGCCTGGATTTGAACCAGGGAGCCTGTAGTGACGCCTCTAGCACTGATGTGCTGTGCCTTTGACCGCTGCACCACTTGGGAGTCATAAGGCCATGTTGCTTCAAAATACAACACAAGATAATACTTCTAACGCAATTAATATTGTTTTACAGAGCTAATAGAAGAATGTGGCTACATAAGCACGATTGACTATAACACCATAAAGGTTATAAAATGAGTAACGTTACCTCACGTGTCCGCGGTTATAAAGAATATACACAAATACACTGCTCAAAAAAATAAAGGGAACACTGAAATAACACATCCTAGATCTGAATGAATGAAATATTCTTATTAAATACTTTTTTCTTTACATAGTTGAATGTTCTGACAATGTTTCAGATTTCAAAACTCAGTCCTACAGAAAGTGTAGAGCAACACTTATGTAGTTTTAATACGCAATACATTAAAAAAGCTGCATTAGACAGGATTACCTAGACATACTGACCACTTCAAATAGACAGAAGCGTGCTATATGGCAGACCAATCCAAACTCATCTCTCGCCATGTCCAGCCCACTCATTGTCTCAGCCAATCATGGCTAGCGGGAAGGTTGGAGTCTTTTTATGTGGCAAAACCAACTAGGCTCGTAATTTAACAATTGTATTTGTAATTTACAGATGGCATATCCGTTTTCTATTAAGGCACATGAAAGTTCACTTGTTCAAGAAGGCATTTCTGCCAACAATAATGTTTACTTTCAAACGGCTCTCCTGTGAAGTAGTGACCCGTGGCATATGCCTAGGTTCCTGAAACAGGTCACGTATGTGCAATATGCATGCATTTTAGTGCACTAAATTGATTGTATTGATAGGGGGTTGACTTAAATATGAAATGCACTTGTAATCTGAAGATCGACTTGCAGGTGCGTAGGAATTGTTGCATAATAGTTCATATTTAAAAAAAGCTCTGGCACTGTAGGTGGTTGACGAAGAGATGTCCTAGATGCCATGTAATGGAAGACATAGGCCACTCTAGTAAGTTTTGTTAGTTAGTTACTCTGGGTGAAAGAAGCTTTGTTGGCAAGTAGAGATACTGGTGTGCAAAGGCAAGATAAATAAATACATACAGTATCGGGATGAGGTAGTTGGATGGGCTGTTTACAGGTGGGCTATGTACAGGTGCAGTGATCTGTGAGCTGGTGCTTAAAGCTAGTGAGGGAGATATGAGTCTCCAGCTTCAGTGATTTTTGCAGTTCGTTCCTGTCATTGGCGGCAGAGAACTGGAAGGAAAGGCGACCAAAGGAGGAATTGGCTTTGGGGGTGAACTGTGAGATATACTTGCTGTAGCGCATGCTACAGGTGGGTGCTGCTATAGTGACCAGTGAGCTGAGATAAGGCGGGGCATTACCTAGCAGAGACTTGTAGATGACCTGGAGCCAGTGGGTCTGGCTAGGAGAATGAAGCAAGGGCCAGCCAACGAGAGCGTACAGGTTGCAGTGGTGGGTAGTATATGGGGTTTTGGTGACAAAATGAATGGCACTGTGCTAGGCTGCATCCAATTGGTTGAGTAGAGTGTTGAAGGCTATTTTATAAATGGCATTGCCGAAGTCGAGGATCGGTAGGATGGTCAGTTTTACGAGGGTATGTTAGGCAGCATGAGTGAAGGAGGCTTTGTTGTGAAATAGGAAGCCGATTCTAGATTTAATTTTGAATTGGAGATGCTTAATGTGAGTCTGGAAGGAAAGTTTACAGTCTAGCCATGCACCTAGGTATTTGTAGTTGTCCACATATTCCAAGTCAGAACCGTCCAGAGTAGTGATGCTGGACGGGCGGGCAGGTGCGGCAGTGATCGATTGAAGAGCATGCATTCAGTTTTACTTGCATTTAAGAGCAGTTGGAGGCCATGGAAGGAGAGTTTTATGGCAATGAAGCTCGTCTGGAGGTTATTGTTATGGCTGCAATCCCGGTAACGGGATCGATATGAGAACTACCAGTGAAAATAGAGGGCGCCAAATTCAAACCACAGAAATCTCATAATTACAATTCCTAAAACATACATGTTTCTTATATCATTTTAAAGCCATTCTCGTTGTTAATCCCACCATAGTGTCCGATTTCGAAATAGGCTTTTCAGCAAAAGTACTACAAACGATTATGTTAGGTCTCCACCAAACCACAATAAGCACAGCCATTTTCAAGCAAAATATAGGACTCACAAAAAGCATAAATAAAGATAAAATGAATCACCAACCTTGAATTATCTCCATCAGATGACACTCATAGGACTTCAGGTTACACAATACATGCATGTTTTGTTTGATAAAGTTCATATTTATATCAAAAAATCAGAGTTTACATTGACGCTTTAGATTTACTAGTTCCAAAAACATCAAGTGATTTTGCATAGCCACATCGTTTCAACAGAAATACTCATCATAAATGTAGATGATAATACAAGTTATACACATGGAATTGTAGATATACCTCTCCTTAATGCAACCGCTGTGTCAGATTTTAAAAAAAGTTTACGGAAAAAGCAAACCATGCAATAATCTGAGACAGCGCTCAGAACAGTAGCCAAATTAGCCTCCATGTTGGAGTCAACAGAAATATATGATAAATGTTTCCTTACCTTTGATGAACTTCATCAGAATGCAGTCCTAGAAATCCCAGGTCCACAATAAATGCTTGATTTGTTCGAAAATGTTATTTATGTTCAATTAGCTACTTTGGTTAGCGCGTTTGGTAAACAATTCCAAAGTCACAAAGCGCGTCCACTATAACGTGACGAAATGTCCAAAAGTTCCGTAACAGTCAGTAGAGACATGTCAAACGATGTACTGAATCAATCTTTAGAATGTTGTTTACATATATCTTGGATAACGTTCCAACCGGAGAATTAGAATTACTTCAGATGAGCGGTGGAACGCAAGTCCTTCCCCTGTGAACGTGCCTGGTGAAAGCATGGTCCACTCATGGCTGTGGTGACTATTTCCTGTGTCAATCGACCCCCCCTTCACATTAGAGTCATCAGACAAAGTTCTATTGACTGCTGACATCTAGTGGAAGGCATAGGAAGTGAAAACTCATCCATATCTCGCTGTAATTTCAATGAGACCTTGGTTGAAAATCTGCCACCTCCAGAAAAAAAACAACAGGAAGTGGAATTTCTCAGGTTTTTGCCTGCTATATGAGTTATGTTATACTCACAGACATAATTCAAACAGTTTTAGAAACTTCAGGGTGTTTTCTATCCAATACTAAAAATAATATGCAAATATTAGCAACTATGACTGAGGAGCAGGCTGTTTGATATGGGCACATTTCATCCAAGCTACTCAATACTGCTCCTGCAGCCATAAGAAGTTATCTCCGTGTCCAAAGAAGGGCCAGAAGTATACAGAATGGTGTTGTCTGCATAGAGGTGGATCAGAGAATCACCAGCAGCAAGAGCGACATCATTGATGTATACAGAGAAGAGAGTCTGCCCGAGAATTGAACCCTGTCGCACCCCCTTGGAGACTGCCAGAGGTCCGGACAACAGGCCCTCCGATTTGACACACTGAACTATATGAGAGAAGTAGTTGGTGAACCAGGCGAGGCAGTCATTTGAGAAACCAAGGCTGTTGAGTCTGCCAATAAGAATGTGGAGATTGACATAGTCGAAAGCCTTGGCCAGGTCGATGAATACGGCTGCACAGTAATGTCTCTTATCGATGGCGGTTATGATATCGTTTCGGACCTTGAGCGTGGCTGAGGTGCACCCATGACCAGCTTGGAAACCAGATTACATAGCGGGGAAGGTACGGTAGGATTCGAAATGATCGGTGATCTGTTTGTTAACTTGGCTTTCGAAGACCTTTGAAAGGCTGGGTAAGATAGATATAGGTCTGTAGCAGTTACGGTCTAGAGTGTCTCCCCCTTTGAAGAGGGGGATGACCGCGGCAGCTTTCCAATCTTTGGGAATCTCAGACGATACGAAAGAGGTTGAACAGGCTAGTAATAGGGGTTGCAACAATTCCAGTAGATAATTTGAAAAAGAGAGGGTCCAGATTGTCTAGCTCGGCTGATTTGTAGGGGTGCAGTTTTTTGCAGCTCTTTCAGAACATCAGCTATCCGGATTTGGGTGAAGGAGAAATGGGGAAGGCGAGTTCCTTGGGCGAGTTCCTGTGAGGAGTGCAGGGCTGTTGACCAGGGTAGCGGTAGCCAAGCGGAAAACATGGCCAGCCTTAGAAAAATGCTTTTTGAAATTCTCATTTATAGTGGACTTATCGGTGGTGACAGTGTTTCCTAGCCTCAGTGCAGTGGGCATCTGGGAGGAGGTGCTCTTATTCCCCATGGACTTTACAGTGTCCCAAAACTTTTCTGAGTTTGTGCTACAGGTTGCAAATTTTAGCTTGAAAAATCTAGCCTTAGCTTTTAACTGCCTGTGTATATTGGTTCCTAACTTCCCTGAAAAGTTGCATATCATGGGAGCTCTTCGATGCTAATGCGGAACGCCACAGGATGTTTTGTGCTGGTCAAGGGCAGTCAGGTCTGGAGAGAACCAAGGGCTATATCTGTTCCTGGTTCAACATTTTTTGAAAGAGGCATGCTTATTTAAGATGGTGAGGAAGGCACTTTTAAAGAATGCCCTGGCATCCTCTACTGACGGGATGAGGTTAATATTCTTCCAGGATACCCGGGCAAGGTCGAATAGAAAGGCTTGCTCGCTGAAGTGTTTCAGGGAGCGTTTGACAGTGATGAGGGGTGGTCATTTGACCGCAGACCCATTACGGATGCAGGCAAAGTGGCAGTGATCGCTGAGATCTTGGTTGATAACAGCAGAGGTGTATTTGGAGGTCAAGTTGGTTAGGATGATATCTATGAGCGTGCCCGTGTTTACTGATTTGGTGTTGTATCCGGTGGGTTCATTGGTAATTTGTGTGAGATTGAGGGCACCAACCTTAGATTGCAGGATGGCCAGTTTGTTATGCATGTCCCAGTTTAGGTCACCTAGCTGCACAAACTCGGAAGATAGATGGGGGCAATCAGTTCACATATGGTGTCTAGGGCACAGCTGGGGGCAGAGGGTGGTCTATAGCAAGTGGCAACGGTGAGAGACTTGTTTCTGGAAAGGTGGATTTTTAAAAGTAGAAGCTCGAATTATTTGGGTACAGACCTTGATAGTAAGACAGAACTCTGCAGGCTATCTCTGCAGTAGATTGTAACACCGTCCCCTTTGGCAGTTCTATCTTGTCGGAAAATGTTATAGTTTGGGATGGAAATGTCAAGGTTCTTGGTGGTCTTCCTGAGCCAGGATTCAGACATGGCTAGGACATCTGGGTTGGCAGAGTGTGCTAGGGCAGTGAATAAAACAAACTTAGGGAGGAGACTTCTAATGTTAACATGCATGAAACCAAGGCTTTTACGGTTACAGAAGTCAACTAATTATAGCGCCTAGGGAATGGGAGTGGAGCTAGGCACTGCATGGCCTGGATTAACCTCCACATCACCAGAGGAACAGAGGAGGAGTACGATAAGGTTACGGCTAAAGGCTATTATAACTGGTCGTCTAGTACATTCAGAACAGAGAATAAAAGGAGCAGATATCTGGGCACGGTAGAATAGATTCAAGGCATAATGCACAGACAAAGGTATGGTAGGATGTGAATAGAGGGAGGGTAAACCTGTGCATAGAGTGACAATGAAAGAGATATTGTCTCTAGAAATTATTTTTAAGCCAGGTGATGTCACTGCATGTGTGGTAGGTGGAACTAAAGTGTTAATTAAGGCGGATGGGCATTCAGGGAACGACGCGATAGCGAAGCCAGTTGAGAAAACTCCATTTGGGTGAATCACGGTGGTCCAGTCGTGATGGGTCGGCGGGGGTCCAGGCCATTTGGCAAAATAGGTATTGTAGCCCAAGGAGTGGCTGATGGATCTCTTTGGCTAGCCAGGAGATGGGCCTAGCAGATGGGCCTAGCAAGGCTAGCTCCAGGCTAATTGGTTCTTGCGCCGGGACAGAGACGTTAGCCAGGAGTGGCCACTCGAATAGCAGCTAGCTAGCTGTGATGATCCAGGTGAAATAAAAGGTTCAGAGCTTGCGGTAGGAATCCTGAGATTCCCAATTAAAAACAAGTCCGATTTGTCTGGTTTGAGTCACTCTGTGCAGACTGGCGAGAGTTGTCTGTGCTAGAGGTAGCTGATGACCACTAGCAGTGGCTAGCTGGCACTTTTAAAGAACCTGGGGCCGGCTCTGGTGTACAGTGTACATCATGTTACAGGACGGCTAGCAGAGTTACGCTGGCTAGTTATTAGCATTAACGGCAACATGTTGTACTACCTCGGGTTCCGTGGCACCATAACAAACACTTTTCCTGCCTCATAATTGATTATCATGCCACTCAGCAAATCCACACCCTCTGAGTCCCAAACAGTCCCACATTGTTACCAGGCTCTATGCGCTAAAATTTGAGCCTGGGGACGAGGTTATGTTCATTATCAACTACATCATTACCAGTGGCAAACATTTTACAAAATGCACTGAGTTGTTTAACCTGCTGTAAAGACACACTCCTCAATCTTCTCCCATCCACAAAGACCAATAAGCTGTAAAGTGTAAAGTGAGAGGTGGGTCTTGGCAAATTCTGCAAATGAGATACTATAACTCTGTGGTAACGGTTCCCCAAAAACAGGGGGCAGTTGACATTGAATGTAAATAACTCTGTTGTAGTTATATTAAATGTCAAGACGTCCCACCCTTCAGTTTACAAACACACATATTATGGCCTCACTGGGTGGAGGCAGAGATTTAGGAGTGGGGCTTTAAAGGCTTGTGGAGATGTTGGACATACAGTATAACATGCATGACAAGGCCATATCATATGCTGATGGGTATCACTTGCTGTCATTTCTGTAGTGATGAATTCTTTCCCAGAGTGCTTTCATTCAGGATGTTCTCTCTCTCTCTGTCTCTCACTCTCTCTCTCTCTCTGCTACATTTAGAAGGCATTATGAGGAGGCAAACAAGACATAGAGGGAATAAATCAAGACCCATCAAGGCCTCTTGGCAACCACTGCCCTACAATAACAACAGCACAGGGAGCCGAAGAAAGGAAGGAAGGAAGGAAGGAGAGAGAGACACAGACTGTGATGACACCGTTTGAGGAAGTAGGAAAAGTTAGAGGGACACTTTAGGGAAAGAAAGAGTAAAATAGACAGAAAAGAATCTGTCATTCTCTGACATGTACAGTATAGATTATATACTGTATATTTAGAAAAAGAAAGACAGAAAGACACACTGCCTCTACTGTAGGACCCACTTTGTCAAATTTGATAGCCTCTTTAGCATGTTCGTCCAAACAGCCAGAGGAGAGGAAAGAAAGAAAGAATAATTAACGACAGAGAATGCCACTTATTACGGACAAAAAACATCCACATCTCTCGCCATCACACACACACACACACACACACACACACACACACACACACACACACACACACACACACACACACACACACACACACACACACACACTAAATGGTGAAATGAATGAATTAGTAACTAGACGATTTATTCCGGTTTAATAGAGTCTCCATACAGAATGTTCCTAGCCCGACAAAACGAGCAAACAAGTCACAGAGTGACAGTGATATCCATTATGTGTTTAATTATCTTCAAAGTTCGAGTGAAGGGCATGTCTTCTGCTAATGGGAAGACCGAGCTAAGTGCGACGACGACAGCACTTTTAAAACACTTCTGAACAAAGCTGAGTGACTAGTAGCGTTGGTTCGGCTCAGGGTTTGACAGGCAAGTGAACACTTAAATTACCCTAAATTGGTGCAATCAGAGTCCTCATCATCAGAAAATATCCAACATTGTTGTTGTTTAATTCTTGTTTTTTTCATTTCCAAGTCAAATTTGGGCGATACTAATCCATTTTGCCTTTTAGGCAGCGTTGAAACAAGCCTAAATGATTGGAGTATTCAGGATGAAAAGGGTTGAGTGATGGATCGACTTGGTCTCAAATGTCAATCCAGAGTAGGCTTGATTGCATTGCGTTAAGTGGTGATTCTGTGATTTTGGTAATGGAATAATTAAGCCCGATTAAGAGTTGACTTTCTCATACATAGGCATATTTGACTTAACTTTTATACAGGGTTTTGCTAAAAACTCTAGGCCAAGCTCAATAAAACAAACACCGTCTTTGGTGTCCCATTTAAATCTGCAAGTTTATGGTTTGGAAAAAGTGGTGTTAGGAAGGGGGACCTGAAGGCAAGCAATTACAAAAGCTGTAGCTGATGCTTCACAATTCGGAATGGCTCTCCAACCAACAAGTATTTATCATTTTTAAGCTGAAAAGCATGAAAAATGACACTCTTGCCCCTTCTTTACACTCATCTTTCCATTTTATCACTCCAAAGCCCATCTGTAGGTTCGCAATAAGTTACATTTAAGGCCCTGAGTGACTGAGATGTTGCTAAATGTTGTTATTTATTTGCAGTTAACGATTAAGCTAGGGCTGAGAGCATTGAATGGCAGCATCTGCCGAGAAGCCACAGAGAAACTGGGTTGCCATCAAAAAGACTGCCCCATGGCCCTGCACATTTTCTGATTTCCACTCCTCCATTTTCTCTCTCTCTCTCTCTCTCTCCCTCTTTCTCCCTTTTTCTCTCTCAGACACACACTCATACACGTCTCACAAGCATGCGCACGCACACAAGCACTAAGACAAGCAGAAGCTTCATTGAGAAATGGTCACCAGAATCACCAAAATTAGAGGGTACGATACAGGACTGCTTTGCTAGCGCTGATAGGAATATGTATCGAGACTCCGCCGATAACACTGAAGAGCTAACCACCTCCGTCACCAGCTTCATTAGAAAAAGCATCTGGGACTTTGTACCCACGGTGAGGATTCGCTGCTTCCCCAATCAAAAGCCCCTAGTGCATCTTGCCTATGCCGCTCTGTCATTGCTCATCCATATATTTATATTTCTATATTATTTTTCCATTCCTTTCCTTAGATTTGTGTGTATTAGGTGGAATTGTTAGATTACTTGTTAGATATTGCTGCACAAGCCTTTTACTACGCTCGCAATAACATCTGCTAACCATGTGTATGTGACCGATAACATTTGATGTGATTTTATTTGATTAACACGGAGGTTGGCGCTAAACTAAAGAACAGGGCTACCGCACACAGAGCTATTGTAGACAACCCTGATACTACGGCCGAAGACAGAAATAAGTACAAGAATGACCTCCGCAGAGTCATCAAGTGAGCAAAAGGACAGTATAGGAATAAGGTGGAATCATATTTCACAGGCTCCGACGCCTGATGCTTGTGGCAGGGGCAACAGTCCATTATGGATTACAAATGAAGACCCAGCCGTGATCTGCCTAACGATGCTTCTTGTGGCAGACCAGGGGGTTTGGTCAAGACATTAACACAGATCAGACACGGACAGAGTTGGATTAGCTCGGTTTCAAGGGTGTTTATTTAAATAACAAACAAAGGTCTCCTCAGGGATACTATCTTCTGGGCCCCGGGGTCTTGCTGTATCCTGGAGGAACCAAACTAAGTTCCCTCCATTATCCCTGGGACTGAGCACCACTATACCTCTCTTCTCCCCCAGTCCCCTCTCCCGTGTGCTGCCCTTCTGGCAGCTTTATGGGACTCGTCCAGCTGGTGAGAAATCAGCCCCTTGATTACGCACCAAGCACAATCAGCACCAATTAGTCCTGGCAGGAGAGCCCGTCGAGACCTCGTACGTCCAGCAGAGGGAGCCATCGCCTTGTGATGTAGACTACGTCTGTCACCAGGCCTTGATGAGTCTCCCCCTGGTGGCTGACCTGCTGTACGCTGAACTCTCTACCAGACGAACTCAATGCATTTTATGCATGCTTTGAGAACAAGAACATCGGGCCAGGTGTGAGGGCCGTCACCGACTGATCTCGCTCTCCAAGGCCGACGTGAGAAAGGGCTTTAATCAGGTCACCCACAAGGCCACGGGCCCCGACGGTATTCCAGGTCGCGTTCTCAGAGCATGAGCAAAACAGCTGGCAGTTATATTCACGGTAAATTTCAACCTCTCCTTGTACCAGTCTGTAATGCCCACATGTTTTAAACAATCATCCCTGTTCTTAAGAACTCTAAGGCTTCATGCAACGTTGATTAATATCCTGCAGCACTCACTTCTGAAATGATGAAGTGTTTGAGAGGCTGGTTATGGCACACATTAAGTCCACAATCTCAGCCAACCTAGACCCACTACAAATTGCATACCGCCCAACAAATCCATATATGACCCAATGTCAATTACTCTCCACTCTGCCCTCACCCAACTAGATAAGAGGAATACCTATGTGAAAATGCTGTTCATTGACTACAGCTCAGCGTTCATCAAATCAAATCAAATGTATTTATATAGCCCTTTGTACATCAGCTGATATCTCAAAGTGCTGTACAGAAACCCAGCCTAAAACCCCAAACAGCAAGCAATGCAGGTGTAGAAGCACGGTGGCTAAGAAAAACAACCTAGAAAGGTCAAAACCTAGGAAGAAACCTAGAGAGGAACCAGGCTATGAGGGGTGAACAGTCCTCTTCTGGCTCTGCCGGGTGGAGATTATAACAGAACATGGCCAAGATGTTCAAATGTTCATAAATG
Organism: Oncorhynchus clarkii lewisi; assembly: GCF_045791955.1. Classification (NCBI taxonomy): domain Eukaryota; kingdom Metazoa; phylum Chordata; class Actinopteri; order Salmoniformes; family Salmonidae; genus Oncorhynchus; species Oncorhynchus clarkii. The sequence continues at coordinate 64,239,359 of NC_092153.1, forward strand.
ACCAGCATGGTCAAAAAATAATAATCACAGGCAGAACAGTTGAAACTGGAGCAGCAGCACGGCCAGGTGGACTGGGGACAGCAAGGAGTCATCATGCCAGGTAGTCCTGAGGCATGGTCCTAGGGCTCAGGTCCTCCGAGAGAGAGAAAGAAAGAGAGAATTAGAGAGAGCATACTTAAATTCACACAGGACACCGGATAAGACAGGAGAAGTACTCCAGATATAACAAACTGACCCTAGCCCCCCGACACATAAACTACTGCAGCATAAATACTTGAGGCTGAGACAGGAGGGGTCAGGAGACACTGTGGCCCCATCCGATGATACCCCCGGACAGGGCCTGTAAGGGCGTTCGTCTGTAGGAGGAAGAGAAGCGGACCAAAGCGCAGCGTGGTGGTTATTCATGTTTTAATAAATCACTACACATGAACAAACTAACAAAACCAAGAAATGTGAAAACGCAAAACAGTCCTATCCTGTGACAACAAACACAGTGACAGGAACAATCACCCACAAACACACAGTGAAACCCAGGCTACCTAAGTATGATTCTCAATCAGAGACAACTAATGACACCTGCCTCTGATTGAGAACCATACTAGGCCGAAAACATAGAAATGCCCCAAAACATAGAAAAACAAACATAGACTGCCCACCCAACTCACGCCCTGACCATACTAAATAAATACAAAACAACAGAAATAGAGGTCAGAACGTGACAGTACCCCCCCCCAAAGGTGCGGACTCCGGCCGCAAAACCTTGACCTATAGGGGAGGGTCTGGGTGGGACGCGGACCCCACTTCACCATTGTCTTAGTCCGCCTTATTGTCCGCCTCCCTGGCTTACTCACCATGGCCACCCCTCTCAATGACCCCACTGGACAGAGGGGCTGCTCGGGACAGAGGGGCAGCTCGGGACAGAGGTGAAGCAGCTGCTCGGGACAGAGGGACAACTGCTTGGGACAGAGGGACAACTGCTCGGGACAGAGGGGCGATAGCAGCTCGGGACAGAGGGGCGATAGCAGCTCGGGACAGAGGGGCGGCAGCTGCTCGGGACAGAGGGGCGGCAGCTGCTCGGGACAGAGGGGCAGCTGCTCGGGACAGAGGGGCAGCTGCTCGGGACAGAGGGACAGCTGCTCGGGCGGCCCCTGGCTGACTGACGGCACTGGCGGCCCTTGGCTGACTGGCGGCACTGGCGGCCCCTGGCTGACTGGCGGCACTGGCGGCCCCTGGCTGACTGGCGGCACTGGCGGCCCCTGGCTGACGGGCGGCACTGGCGGCCCCTGGCTGACGGGCGGCACTGGAGGCCCCTGGCAGACGGGCGGCACTGGCGGCTCCTGGCAGACGGGCGGCACTGGCGGCGCTGGGCAGACGGGCGGCACTGGCGGCGCTGGGCAGACGGGCGGCGCTGGCGGCGCTGGGCAGACGGGCGGCGCTGGCGGCGCTGGCGGCGCTGGGCAGACGGGAGGCTCAGCTGGCGCTGGGCAGACGGGAAGCTCAGCTGGCGCTGGGCATACGGGAAGCTCAGCTGGCGCTGGGCAGACGGGAAGCTCAGCTGGCGCTGGGCAGACGGGAAGCTCAGCTGGCGCTGGGCAGACGGGAAGCTCCGGCAACGCTGGAGAAAAGGAAGGCCCTGGTAGCGCCGGAGAGGCGGGAGACTCCGGCAGCGGCGCCGGACAGGCGGGAGGCTCCGGCAGCGGCGCCGGACAGGCGGGAGGCTCCGGCAGAGGCGCCGGACAGGCGGGAGGCTCCGGCAGAGGCGCCGGACAGGCGGGAGGCTCCGGCAGAGGCGCCGGACAGGCGGGAGGCTCCGGCAGAGGCGCCGGACAGGCGGGAGGCTCCGGCAGAGGCGCCGGACAGGCGGGAGGCTCCGGCAGAGGCGCCGGACAGGCGGGAGGCTCCGGCAGAGGCGCCGGACAGGCGGGAGGCTCCGGCAGAGGCGCCGGCAGCGGCGCCGGACAGGCGGGAGGCTCCGGCAGCGCTGGAGAGGAGGGAGCCCCTGTAAGGATGGGCCGGAGAGACAGCCTGGTACGGGGGGCTGCCACCGGAGGGCTGGTGCGTGGAGGTGGTGACGGATAGACCGGACCGTGAAGGCGTACTGGAGATCTTGAGAGCAGGGCTGGCACCAACCGCCCTGGCTGGATCTTCACCCTAGCCCGGCAGATGTGGGGAGCTGGGATGTAGCGCACCGGGCTAAGCACGCGTACTGGGGACACCGTGCGCACAACTGCATAACACGGTGCCTGACCAGCACCACGCCCGCCACAGTTAGCACTGCTAGGAGCACTGTAGTGCTGAGATGGCACAGGACGTGCAAGGCTAGGGAGATGCACAGGAGGCCTGGTGCGTGAGGCTGGCACAGTCTTCACCAGACCCCTCGCTCGTACCTCAGGATGCGTATGGAGAGCTGACCCCGGTGCCATTAAATCCCTGACACGCTCCGTCGGGCGAATGTCGTGCCTCATGCACCAAACCAGCAAGTCCCTCATATCACTCTCCTCCAATTTCCCCATTAAACCCTTCACAGTCTCTGCTTCGCTCACCTCCAACACCAGCTCTGGTTCTGAGCTCCTCCTTGGCTCCTCACGATAAACGGGGGGAGTTGGCTCAGGTCTGACTCCTGACTCTGCCACACTCCCCCTGTGCCCCCCCCCAAGAAATTTTTGGGGGTGACTCTCGGGCTTCCATCCGCTCTGCCGTGCTAGTTCCTCATAATGCCGCCTCTCTGCTTTTGCTGCCTCCAGCTCGGCCTTGGGGCGGCAATATTCTCCTGGCTCTGCCCAGGGTCCTTTCCCGTCTAGAATCTCCTCCCAAGTCCATCTCTCCAAGTAGTGCAGCCTCTCCCACTGCTGATTTTGCTGCTGCTGCTGTTGCTCCTCCTGCTGCTGCTTTTGCTGCTGCTGCTGTTGCTCCTGCTGCACCAGTCGCTTCTCCTGCTGCTGCTTTTGCTGCTGCCTCTGTTTACCACGCCGCTTGGTCCTTGGTAGGTGGGTGATTCTGTAAGGGCGTTCGTCTGTAGGAGGAAGAGAAGCGGACCAAAGCGCAGCGTGGTGGTTATTCATGTTTTAATAAATCACTACACATGAACAAACTAACAAAACCAAGAAATGTGAAAACGCAAAACAGTCCTATCCTGTGACAACAAACACAGTGACAGGAACAATCACCCACAAACACACAGTGAAACCCAGGCTACCTAAGTATGATTCTCAATCAGAGACAACTAATGACACCTGCCTCTGATTGAGAACCATACTAGGCCGAAAACATAGAAATGCCCCAAAACATAGAAAAACAAACATAGACTGCCCACCCAACTCACGCCCTGACCATACTAAATAAATACAAAACAACAGAAATAGAGGTCAGAACGTGACAGGGCCAAACAGGAAGGATATAACCCCACCCACTTTGCCAAAGCACAGCCCCCACACCACTGGAGGGATATCTTCAACCACCAACTTACCATCCTGAGACAAGGCCGAGTATAGCCCACAAAGATCTCCGCCACAGCACAACCCAAGGAGGGGGCGCCAACCCAGACAGGAAGATCACATCAGTGACTCAACCCACTCAAGTGACGCACCCCTCCTAGGGATGGCATGAAAGAGCACCAGTAAGCCAGTGACTCAGCCACTGTAATAGGGTTAGAGGCAGAGAATCCCAGTGGAAAGAGGGGAACCGGCCAGGCAGAGACAGCAAGGGCGGTTCGTTGCTCCAGAGCCTTTCCGTTCACCTTCACACTCCTGGGCCAGACTACACTCAATCATATGACCCACTGAAGAGATGAGTCTTCAGTAAAGACTTAAAGGTTGAGACCGAGTTTGTGTCTCTCACAAGGGTAGGCAGACCATTCCATAAAAATTGAGCTCTATAAAAATTGAGCTCTATAGGAGAAAGCCCTGCCTCCAGCTGTTTGCTTAGAAATTCTAAGGACAATTAGGAGGCCTGCGTCTTGTGACCGTAGCGTACGTGTAGGTATGTATGGCAGGACCAAATCAGAGAGGTAGGTAGGAGCAAGCCCATGTAATGCTTTGTAGGTTAGCAGTAAAACCATTCATTCTCCACTCCAAGCTCGTCACCAAGCTTAGGACCTCCCTCTGCAACTGGATCCTAGACTTCATTACGGGCCAACCCCAGTTGGTGAGGGTAGGCTACATCCCCTCCACCATGCTGAACCTTAACTCCAGGGCCCCACAGGGGTGTACATAGTCCGCTCCTGTACTGCCTGTTCACCCACGACTGTGTGGCTTTGTATGACTCCAACACCATTATCAAGTTCGCTGACGACACGACGGTAGTATGCCTGATCCCCAGCGTCAATTAGTCAGCCTACTACCTCTCCCTCAACGTCAGCAAGACCAAGAAGCTGATCGTGGACTACAGGAAACGAGAGGGCGAGCACACCCCCATCCACATCAACTCAGCGGTAGTGGAGCAGGTAGACAGATTCAAGTTCCTCTGTGTCCAAATCACTAAAGACTTCAAATGGTCCAAACACACACGCACAGTCTTGAAAAAGGCGTGACAGTTCCTTTTCCCCCTTAGGAGGTTGAAAAAGTTTGGCATGGTCCCTCAAATCCTGAAAAGGTTCTACAGCTGAGCCATTGAGAGCATATTGACATACTGAGAATAGCACCGCCCTTGATTGCATGGCGCTAGAGAAGGTTGTGCGGACAGCCCATTACATCACTGGGGCCGAACTCCCTGCCATCCAGGACCTCTATATCAGGCGGTGTGAAAAAAGAAGGCCCGGAAAATCGTCAAAGACCCCAACCACCCAAGCCGTAGACTATTTTCTCTGCTACCGCACAGCATGAGATACCGTTGCATCAAGTCTTGAACAGCTTCTATCCCCAAGCAATACGACTGATAAATAGCAAATAAAATAGCTACAAAGACTATCTGAGTTAAGCTTGTATCTTTATTGACCTTTAATTTCAGTATTTGCACTGTCTTTATGCACACTCACAGGGCCAGACACACTCACACACTGTCACTCCAACATACATAATTTTCTCACTCACAGATAATATAACATTTATACTGACTCTACACACACGCACACCCACTCACATAAAAGCTGCTTCTACTCTGTTTATCTTATATCCTGTTGCCTAGTCACCTTACCCTATAACTCCATCACTCCATGTAAATATGGTATTGGAACTGACTTTTTAAATATTTCCTGTATATAGTATGCTTACTTACTTACATATATTGTGTAGTTCATATTTCATATTCTTATTTCTTCTTTTTTCTAGTAATACGTTGTTTTTGATTATTGCTTGGATGTGTTTTGAGTTTGCAAGAAAGGCATTTCACTGTACTTGTGCATGTGACATTAAAACTTGAAAACACACACAAAAACGCACACGCACGCACGCACGCACGCACACACACACACACACACACACACACACACACACACACACACACACACACACACACACACACACACACACCATTCTCTAAATGGTGAAATTAATTCGTAACTAGCCAGTTTATTCCCATTTAATAGGGTCTCCATACAGAATGTTCCTAGCCCGACAAATGAGCAAACAAGTCACAGAGTGACAGTGATATCCATTATGTGTTTAATCATCTTCAAAGTTCGAGTGAAGGGCATTTCTTCTGCTAATGGGAAGACCGAGCTAAGTGCGACGACGACGGCAAAGCACTTTCAAACACGTCTGAACAAAGCTGAGTGACTAGTAGTGTTGGTTCGGCTCAGGGTTTGACAGGCAAGTGAACACTTAAACACCTTAAATTGGCGCAATCAGAGTTCTCATCATCAGAAAATATCCAACATTGTTGTTATTTATTTATTGGCTTTTTCATTTCCAAGTCAAATTTGGGCAGTGCTAATTACCATTTAGCCTTTTAGGCAGCGTTGAAACAAGACTAAATTATTGGAGTATTCAGGATAAAACGGGTTGAGTGATGGATCGACTTGGTCTCAAATGTCAATCCAGAGTAGGCTTGATTGCATTGTGTTAAGTGGTGGTTCTGTGATTTTGTTAATGGTATAATTGAGCCCAGATCAAGAGTTGACCTTCTCATACATAGGCATATTTGACTTAACTTTTATACAGGGTTTTGCTAAAAAAGACTCTAGGCCAAGCTCAATAAAACAAACACTGTCTTTGATGTCCCTTATAAATCAGGTTTATGGTTTGGAAAAAGTGGTGTTAGGAAGGGGGACCTGAAGGCAAGCAATTACAAACTCTTTAGCTGATGCTTCATAATTCGGAACTGTTCTCCAACCAACAAGTACTTATCATTTTTAAGCTTGAGCGTGATAAATGACACTCTTCCGCATTATTTATTCTATCACTGAGTGACTGAGATGTTGCTATTACTGTATATATTTTTTTGTGACAGCATCTGCCGAGAAGCCAAAGAGATACTGAGACACCATCAAAGAGACTGCCCCATGGCCCTGTAATTGTTCTGATTTCCACTCTTCTATTTCTCTCTCTCTGTTTATCTTTTTTACCTTTATTTAACTAGGCAAGTCAGTTAAGAACAAATTCTTATTTTCAATGACGGCCTAGAAACAGTGGGTTAACTGCCTGTTCAGGGGCAGAACGACAGATTTGTACCTTGTCAGCTCGGGGATTTGAACTTGCAACGTTCCGGTAACCAGTCCAACGCTCTAACCACTAGGCTACCCTGCCGCCTCTCTCTCATACACATACACCTCTCTCTCTGTCTCTCTCTCTCTCTCTCACACACACACACACACACACACACACACACACACACACACACACACACACACACACACACACACACACACACACACACACACACACACACACACACACACACACACACACAGGCTTACTTACTCTCTCTTAAACTGTCCATCTCTTTCTTTAAATCTTTCCTCAATATCATAATGAATGACATCAGCTTGCTTTTGGGTGTTTTTTTTATTTGTCTATTTGCCTCAAATTACCTGTGAACACAGTGCAGATCTCTCCTGAGGTCTAGCAAAGCAGGCTAACATGTAATAGCTTTTCCCACAAAAGCCTTGACTGGGCCTCTACATGGGGCTTTCAGATCTAACACAAATCTTTATATAAACCCATTCAGGCGCCTGTCTCTCATTGACTGCTACACCCCCCATCCCCACCACCATCGCTGCCTGCCTGTAACCTCTCCCACTCAATACAGACGCTACCTTTCTTTCAGTAATATCTCTTTTGAAAGTTTTCGTTTTTCATATGGGGTGGGGGGGTTGGTTAGATTAGAGGGCTGGAGAGGTGGGATGTTGGGAGTGTGCAGAGAGTATGGGGCTATAGGAGCAAGGATGTATTGAAAGGGCAGTGGGAAATGTGTGGCATCAATCTTTGATATGCTTTGAGGCCACTTGAAATCAATTTCACCTCGGCCGCTCCTCAGCTAATCATGTGGCATAGGGCGGGCAGTGTGCCAAGCCTGTGGACCTTAATGGAGAGAGAGCCAATCATACAGACACAGGGAAATGCTGCACTGTAGCAGATACAGCAGCCTGGGTCCATCTGAAACGATGATGCTAAAAGGATCCTATTCCATTTAACTGAATACTGGCTGTATACTCAATGAATTAATGTTGGGATTCATAAATAACAAAATCCTATTTGCAGTGTAAACAAAAAGATGCCTGAAGTAGTTCAAGCATGCTTTCCTTTTTTTTTTTTTTTTGTCGATTACTGTTGTTAAAAGTGTTGATAAAACTGGGGACCACTTCATGTAATGCCTGTGGTTACCTGCAAGATATAATAATACATTATAGTTCAATTAAATACATTACAGCCTTTTTTTTAACCCTTGTGTTGTCTTAAGGGTAAAAAATGACCCGCCACTATGTGTAACAGCAGAGAAAACCCCCTAAATATATTTTTTCAACGTGAAATTGTATGACTTTTCCTAGAGTGACCCCAACATTAGAAAAAGTGAAACATCGCCTCTGTTCATATTTCCATGAAAGCTGTACACCAGAGTACAAAGATTGTTTTAGGGTCCTTTTTGACCCGGCAGTTATAAAATCATTTATACACCACATGAACCACAAAGACACACACACACACACACACACACACACACACACACACAAATTAGAAATTGAGATTGTGTGCTACTGATCATGTGCAGCATCTCCCCCCATACACAAGACTCAAGTTCACAGACAAAATAAAAACAATTTCAGACAATATAAAAATGTATTGAAAGCATTGTTCACTAATGGGGAATGCAGTCAGAAGCTATAAAGGTGCTGCAGATGACAGTCCCCCCAGTTCTCTCTTTGCTGAAGCCATGAGTGCACGTTTCAGTGCCCAACAGGTCATAGATATGATTTTTTCAGATGTCCAGTAGGAACAAGAGAACAATGATTTAGAAGAGGAGGAAGTATCTGAAGTAGAAGATGAGAAAGAATACAACCCAGAGCACGGTGCATTATCTTCAGATGAAGAAGAAATCCCCCAAGCTGAAAGAGAGACATTTTTTCCAAAGAACAGCAAAATAACATGGTCCTTGTCACCATTTGACAACCAGGGAAGGATGGCAGCACAAAATGTCATAAGGATGACCCTGGGGCCCACAAGACATGCAGTTGCCCATGCATAGGACATAGCCTTAACATTCTATGTGTTCATCACACCAGCCATCAAAACAATCATCCTAGAGATGGATTTTTTTGTCAATGATCAAGACAAAATGGATTTATGGAAAATAAAATACTAACATATCTTGATTAGATAAGTATTCATCCCCCTGGGTCAATACATGTTACAATCAACTTCAGCAGTGATTACAGCTGTGAGTCTTTCTGGGTAAGCCTCTTAAGAGTTTTGCACACCTGGATTGTACAATATTTGTCCATTATTCTTTTTTAAATGTATTATTCAAGCTCTGTCAAGTTAGATGTTGATCATTGCTAGACACTCATTTTCAAGTCTTGCCATAGATTTTCAAGCTGACTTAAGTCAAAACTGTAATTAGGACACTTAATGTCATCTTGGTAAGTAACTCCAGTGCATATTTGGCCTTGTGTTTTAGGTTATTGTCTTGCTGAAAGGTTTATTTGTCTCCTAGTGTCTGTTGGATAGAAGACTGAACCAGGTTCTCCTGTAGGATTTTGCCTATGCTTAGGTCTATTCTGTTTATTTGTATCCTAAAAAAACTCCCAAGTCCTTGCTGATAACAAGCATACGCATAACAAGATGCAGACACCACTATGCATGAAAATTTGAAGAGTGGTACTCAGTAGTGTGTTGTGTTGGATTTGCCCCAAACGTAACACTTTGTATTCAGGACAAAAAGTTAATTTCTTTGCCACATTTTTTTTGCAGTCTGACTTTAGTGCCTTATTGCAAACAGGATGCATGTTTTGGAATATTTTTATTCTGTACAGGTTTTCTTCCTGTCATTTAAGTTATTATTGTGGAGTAACTAGAATGTTGTTGATCCATCCTCAGTTTTCTCCTATCACAGCCATTCAATTCTGTAACTGTTTTAAAATCACCAATTGCCTCATGGTGAAATCCCTGAAAACATGCATTTCTCTCTTGAAATCGAGTTAGGAAGAATGCCTGTATCTTAGCAGTAACTAGGTGTATTGATACATCATCCAACGTGTAACTAAAAGGGATGTATGCTTTTTTTTTACCCATCTACCTAGGTGCCCTTCTTTGTGAGGCATTGGAAAACCTCCCCTGGTCTTTGTGGTTGAATCTGTGTTTAAAATGTACTGTCCGACTGAGGGACTTTACAGCATCCAGAAAAGTGGATTGGCAGTATAGGCATATGTCTATTGTCTCATTTGCATATGTTGTTACAATATTCCTGGTAATGGTTAATTTTGATATATATAAAGAATAATAAAATAATGTTTTAGGGTGTGGTGCTTGACCGTGCATACAATTGAGGCTAACTGTAATTATGCAATCCTAAGGTACTATGCTTTCTGATGTCATTTTTTTTTTAAATTCCAAATGACAACAAATGTGTTATGGTAGATTTTATATAAATGTTGACTATTTCAGACTCACATAATGGTTGTTTTTGCTCTCTAAAGTAATATTGAAAATTACAACAAAAGTATCATTTTTTGTGTTCAGCCAAGCCTTTCCTTTCAAAATGGCTATCCATGTTTTGACCGAAGACATACAACTTACAGACTCTTGCTAATATGTTCAGTCTCTCCAAAAAGCTTGTCCATTTGATGTAACATCCATAACGCTTCTTATTTGGTTTATTTCTCCAACATGCCAATATTTAGAAGTCCGCTTTTTGGGGTGTACACGTACCCCAAGGGGTACTATAGACACACGCATCAAAAGTTTCATTTCTATTTGATTTGTCTGTGAGACATTAAAGTTGTGATTTTGCGTGCAAGTCCATTACGCTGGAATCACCCAGTAGTGATCTGCTTCTGTAAGCAAGGTTGTTTGATGCATCAAAATAGGCATTCATGTTTGTAGCTTAGTTTAACTTCTCTTTAGATGACAGTCTATGCTTTATTGTGCAGTTTACTGCTTGTATGAAGCATTTATGAGGATTGTAATGTGTGGGGATCATCAAACATTTACACAAAAAACACATGAGAATAAAGATGGTCATAAAAGAGAATGCAATGTGTCTATATTCAGATCTGTGGCATAGTGCATTATTAGAATTTATATGAACAGGTCATGTCTCTTTATAACCATCGGCCCACACCGGGTTGATCACCATACTTATTTATGTATGGTGAGACTTTAGTGAGTCAACACTGTGCATGGCACATTGTGGTAATGGTGCATATGTACTCCGAGCACGGTCTCTTTGTTTGTTTCATTGACTTATTTATTCTGTCCATCGACTGTGTTGCCTGTAGCCCAGGCTTTCTTTTTTCCTTTTAAATCACCAGCTCCTAATTATCTGTCACATTTTCTGCTATCCAATGCCAAAGACACACAATGACCAATAATTACCCCTGTAGGCAGCATCTATCAACTCCCTGACATTAAATCTCTCTCTCTCTCTGTCTGTCTTTCTCTCTCTGTCATCATCTCTCCATCTATTTCTCCCTCTCTCTATATATCTGTTTTTCTGTCTCCCTTTCTCTCTACCCTATTCCCTCCATATCCCTCTCTCTCCTTCTCCCTCCGTATCCCCCTGTCTCTCTCTATCTCAATATCGTGCTGCTGGGGAGTCTTAGGCAGAAATGCATCCCTTGGAAACAGTGCTCAGGCATTTCACTCATTCGTTCTTCCATCTTCCCTTTGTCTTAAACTATTACACACAGAACCGCACTCAGGAGGAGATATTTGATGTGTGTCACGTTGAAAAGCCATGCGGCCTTGACGTGGGAGAGAACGAGGACCTGTCATAGAGACTGGTACATGGGGAAAATGGAATGCCAAACTAGAACAAGTGAATATCATATTGCAGCCATTTTATTTGTTTGTTACTAAAATGGCTGCTGAGGATCTGTAAGAGTCACATTCTGTATGGCAACACTGGGAAAATCGTGTTTTTCATATAATTGGATGATATTTGGATGAAACCAGTTTAAAGTAGGTTGGCCCAAGAATGAAAAAATACTGTAGCTGGTACATTGATAAAGTTGAATCATAAAGTTACTTGTACCCCTCCCCTGTGCCGAACACTTGGATTCAGGGGGCAGGCATTACCAAGGACTTACTTCCGGCTTTATGCAACATCACATAAAAACAGAAATGTAACACAATGGTAGTGTCTTATCATCTTAACTAATTTAAATATGTTCCGCCATAAAACCTTCTTCAAGTGTGCCTCAACTTTGCTTTGTCTTTGTTTACAAACCATAAGCTAGCTACTTGTAGCTAAAAACGAATGACCAAAGATACTGGTAACCTTTCATCTGTGGCGTGACTCTTAGTAAGCAAGCTACTTACCAGCATGCAGGCAAAAGCACACTGTGTTGTGACTGGATGCCATAGTGTAAAATTAATCTTGCTCTATTTTTAGAAGAATGAAAAATCTGACAGCAGTGGCTACTTTTCATTTCAGGTGGACAGGCTGCACCAAAAAGTATGATCATGTCACGCGTGTGCAGTGCACATTTCGAGTGAAGTTGCTTTATCAAATGGGGAGAATATTTGATGGAGCTTGCCAGGAAGCGAATGCTGAATACGGACGCTGTACCTTCATTGACAGAGGATCTTGCAAGCGCTGACCATAATGTAAGTATCAGAGTTTGATGAGTCTGACACAGTAACCAACATCAGGGGCTCACGCAGTAGCGGTGAGTAGGTAAAATCACTGGGGAAGCCAAGCCGTGGAAAAAATGTCATATTACAACAAGTGTTGTGATCATACCTTTGTTTGCTCTATATCCTGTAATGCCTTGACACCGTGATATGTAGGCCTAAGGCCAAGATAATAAGAAGACAGTGGCAGAATGCGTTCAACCACACCTTTGTTTCATCACAAAACCGGAGAGCAACAGCTGTCAGTTGAAATCCACAAAGCATATTGCATGTAACAAACAGTGACATAACCTACAGCATGGTCAATTAAGTGAATGTTTCCGTCATTTTTGGACTACTAAACAACTGTTGATTTAGAGCACCGGAGAGTTACCACAAGACGCAAAGAAAACAGGAGCTGCCTCCACTATTCCAGCACCATTTCAACTTCAACATTTCAACATCACCTATGCTTAGTCTAATACAGTGACAACTAAAATATTCCCAAAACAATTTAGTCCAATCAATGTAAGCTAAATATTGCGTGGCTGTCTATGGCACTGATTTCTCTGTGTGTGTGTGTGTGTCTGTGTTTGTGTGTGTGTGTAAGTAAGTATAAAAAACATGTTGAGTCACCCTACTTGTAGAGAAACACCAATGCCATCCTCCTCTCTTTCATGTTGCCGAAACGGTCTGTGACTTTGTCATACAGTACACGCTTTTCATTTTTATTGTCCTAGGCTACCTGGCTAAAATGCTTGCAAGCTAGCTCATAGCTCAACGATTAGTCAACTAGTTAACATTAGCCTTTAACATCTAGCTACATATTAAACTTCCATCTTCTCAGGCCAGAGGCACAATGTATGAATTTATGGTTGGATCAGAATCACCATTATGATTGCCAGTACAGAAAATAAAGTAAAATAACATGTCCAAAGCATTATCTCCGTCCAAGGAAACCACCTCAGCAGGAATGCTGTGATACAAAATCAGCTTTCCCAAAGGCAAAGAAGGGGGGATGTGCTGTGAAGCCTGGAAAGACAGACCCTACATACTGTAGTTATTAATTTCAAATCTGCATCAATTGTGCATTTCATGGCAAACAAAAATTCCAAATACAAACATTGAAAAGTTTCACTAAAATGTGCATGACCAAATATTGCATATTTCAAATTGAGTACTTCAAAAACACCAGAAAACACATTGTAGAATGAGTAGATCACTACATCAATGAATTTACAGCATCATAATTCAGAACAGTAAATTAAAGGAAATTAAATTCACTACCCAAACATTTCCCTTTTGAAAAACATTAGTTCCTGAAGCTCCTCTTCAACGAGGTCACCCTTGATCCAGTGCTGTATTATGTGGAAGCTGTGTGAGCTGTCCATCCCAGGACCCCTCTGCCCAGTGTGAGAGGCCTGACAGGGAGGAGGTCATAGCTGCATTTGTCTCCCGCTTCAATCTTGGGGGTGACTGAAGCCAAGTGGGTGACTGAAGCCTGCTTGATTGAAGCGAGATACATGGCCCCCCCCCCCCCCCCCCCCCCCCCCCTCCCCCTCCTCATCAATCTCTGTAGTTGGTTGAATTTCCTAAAGCCTAAGTAATTCACTTTTATGTGATATGATATCACATATTTTTTTACTTTGTATTGTTTTTTTCAAGCATTGGGACGGGAGATGAGTGTTACAAATTATACGAATCAATGGGTCCTGACATTGTTGGGTGGTCCGGTGCCTATATTATGCTTATGTCTCTAATACATTTGTTTTTGTCAAATGATGTCTATGCTGGCCTATTATAAACTCTAAAAATAAATGTCTGATTAATAATTACAATTCTGAACATATTGTTATTTATAATGCTAGTGCAGAAACACCAATAAATTGTACAGTACCCTTATTGTATGCTGTTTTCATGTCCATTCCCTTATGTCTAAGCTTCTAAGGTGACTCAGGCTTCACTAATTCTTGTGAAGAAGTGTTTCAATGAACTGTATTCTCTAATTAGTTACAAAACAATATAAATCCAATTGTGATTGCAGCTGTCTGATATCCAACAGTTCATGATCAGCTCTGTTGACCATGAGAGTATTTTGCAGAGAAAATGGGTTGAGGCATACGGAATGACAGGTGGCCCATTGTTTACCTTGTCGTCAATGACATGTGGCCCATTGTTTACCTTGTTACCTGGCAACGACCACAAAGGCGTTTAAAAGAGCTGTCAGTCAAGGCGATCTCATGTATATTTCTGGCTTGCTGATAGTGAGAGATGAGAGAAAATGTATAATTTTAATGCGTACAAATATTATGGGTGATGTTTTGGTCATTCAAAGGTTTTTACTTGGGAAATAGATTGCAGATCTTTCAATTCAGATATGATGTCATTGTTTGGGCGGCAGGTAGCCTAGTGGTTAGAGTGTTGGACTTGTAAACCGGAAGGTTGCAAGATTGAATCCCTGAGCTGACAAGGTAAAAAAAAAAAAAGCTGTCCTTCTGCCCCTGAACAGGCAGTTAACCCACTGTTCCTAGGCCGTCATTGAAAATAAGAATTTGTTCTTAACTGACTTGCCTAGTTAAATAAAGGAAAAATAAAAATGTTTTAGCACCATCCACTGAGTTCCTAAACTACAGCATGCGATGTTCAATGTGCTAATAACTCAACACAGTCTACCTTTTCAGTTTTCAAATGGCTGGAATTTGAAGCTTAAATTGGGATCATGTATACTGTGCTAATGACCATACAAAAAAAACAGCAACGGAGAGCAATGTACAATACAGCGAACTTAGCAAAACGAGGAATTTGTGGTAAGTGCATGAGGGCTGCCATCTTTATGCGCCTCCACTATTAGTTTAAAACTCAGATTTTGTAGTTTAGACCCTAATTTACATAATCTGAGGTGTTTCGGATGAGATGCAGAATGCTACAGAATGCTACAGGGTGAATGTAATTTCAATCATAGAAACATAATTTATAGAATGGACCTACTATATACCTTCAGACCACTGCAATTTAGCTGGTATGACATTGAAATTGAATTAACATTTTTACATTTTTACTTCCAATTACTACCACAAATGTGGCCGCCGGTTCACCCACCGTCGAATGTCAACTGAAATGCGCTCTCTCAACTGATGGCAGGCACAACACAAAAACCTGAGATGATGTCAAAGCTACAACATATGTACCCCCCAAAACATGTTGACGCGATTTTAGATAATTTACTTTGAATGTAAAAAGAAATGACAGTTATGTTTTGTATTTTTTATTATTAGAATAGTTTTACAACCCTATTTTGTAAGCTTTTAAATGATTTCAAACTCAACATTAATATTTTCCAGTGATGAAGACTTGGATGTCTCATGGTATGGTCAGATTTGCAAAATTGGTCAACTTTGAGTACCTCTATCTCCTGAATGTTTTTGCGTTCAGGTCCAAAAAGTATTTTTCTGACAACTTTTACCATGGGCAAGATTGGAAAGTTTCTTTAAAATCAAAAGGGGTGAGGTCAAAAAGTGATTGAATTCAAATGTAATGACCCAATGGTAATTTCAAATATTTAATTTCCCACCAACAAATGAATTCAACATACAGGATATATACAGTATTTTTAATGACATAAGGACACCTCTAGTAAATATGTTGTCCTTTTCTGTTGTCCAATCATAATAACCTTATTCGGACCACAATCTTTACATTTGACTATAAACAAAATAATCTTGTTTTTCTCGCCTTGAAATGTTTTGCATTTTTTTTGGTGTCTTCCTCCAATAGAGATGGACAAACAACTGCTCCCCACTCTCAGAATAGACTTCAATAGAGTCAGAGTGGATGACAGGGTCCCAGAAGGGACCTATATATCTGACACTAATTTATTTGGAGTGCTAGCTGCCAGAGGGGTAGAGAGCGAGAGACATTCTTACACATCTGCCCCCCTCCCAAAAAAGTGTCACCTCACAGAGCCACATAGCCTGGTTCTCATGGGTCATTAAGGCCAGCTGTCATAGCTACTGTCACACGGCTAGCCTGCCAACGCCACTTCATTCACACACCTCGATGAGGAACACTATGTTCTTGGTCCAAACATAGCACCCCACTCACTATGTTTGATGTGGCAACTATGGAATTCCAAAGAGGACGTGAATAAACAAGAATATTCCCCAATTTTTTTGAATTCACAAGAAAAAAACGATCGTGATCACGACATAACAAGTTGTACATAAAAATAAAACTAGTGAAACATGTTGAGGTTTCTAAATACTCATGAACGCTACAGTCTATGTGTCATTTTAACCACAAATGGTGGGCAAAATGTTGGTGCTGAAAAAGTTGGTGCTGAAGGACAGCTCCACCATTCATCCAGTTATAAAAATGACCTCACTGAAAAGACACATAATGTAACACGTGCAGTTTGTTTGAATGTGTAATTCCTCAGTTTTCCATTGTTTGCCTTTTATTGCTGGAGCTTAGATAAAAAGGCCCAGGCCTATACACTAGCACATGCACTCAAACAATTAAGGGTTCAACAAGGTTTCTTCTAAGATCCTCAAAGTACTTGATACTGAAAATTACCCCCAAAAGGTTATTCCAAGTTGTGGGCTTCATTGAGGAACCTCCTTAGTTGGTGGGCATAGCAGGTGCAGGCACTTAACTGAAACATGTCAATATCTCCTCAATTTAAGGTAAGGTTTGTCCCTTGTATGATCTAAAAGTGTATTGTTTTACAATGATACCATCTATCTTTTCAAATTTGTGCAAATCTTTATAAAACAGAAAATGGACACACTTCAATAGATATCAATCAACAAAGAGGTAAGAATATGTACAGTAGGCTATGAGAACATGTTGAAGGTTAGCTGTATTGGGTGCAGATGACTGAACTGCTCACTTTTGTGTCTGTGTCTGCAGGTATACAGATGAGGAGGCATACAAAGGTATGTATATTGGTTTTGGTATGTTATGCAGATCACATTTACCATCCTCCTCCCTTACCTCTTCAATGAATATCCCATAGGCCTCTACATTATGGACAAGGTATGTGTATGAAAACCATTATCAAAACTTTTTTTTTTCATTCACATTTACCACAAAAACCAAGGTATGAATACTGTTGTGTGCATATTTTGTTAATCATCTGTATAATTTATGTATTTTGGATTCATAGACTTCACTCGCAGCACAAGTAAATGTGTTAATCATAACCTGTAAACCCATAGAGTGATAGGTTATAAATTAAAGATGCGAACACTATCTGAAGTGTTAACAAAACTCATTGTTACTCTTAATATAACAGCGGAGTGAGTCTATCTTCACCAAACTCTCCATTCCTCTCCAAATGAAGATGTCCAGCTCTCATGGAGGTCTGATCCGCAGGAAGTCATCCTCATCCTCTGCTGGTGGGAGGAAAACACTGCAGGGAGTTAATGTCTCTTCTAATGTCACTCCAAAACAGGAAGGGGGATTTGTTGTTTTAGAACAAGAGGGCACAGACCTAAAATGCTAGCAGCGGGGAACCGTGGGGAGTATGTGTGAGGAAGGGAGACGAGCGTTGCTGTAACAGCTTAGCTCAGATCAGGGCTGACACATCAGAGGAAGAGGGCCCGGGCCCCAGTCGTACTGTAGGAGCTCCCCCTGTCAACCTGGAGACAGCCACACCCACTAAATCAAACAAACGGAAATAATGCATGCAAATGGGCTGTGACAAGTCGTGTGTGTGTGTGTGTGGGGGGGGGGGGGGGGGGGGGGGGGTAGTGTGTGTCTGGGTGAGTCTGGGTGTCCATGTATTTCTCTTTGCCTTAATGTGTGTGTGTGTGTGTGTGTGTGTGTGTGTGTGTGTGTGCGCGTGCGGTTGCCCATGTGCTGTGTGTGCGGTTGCGTCTGTGTGAGTACATGTGTGTGTGCGGTTGCCCATACGCTGTGTGAGTGGTTGCGTACATGTGTGTGTGTGGTCAGTCTTCTGGACCAACCGCACCACCTAGATCTCTTGGGGCCACCCTGTGACTGTGTAATTACATTGCTTGCCACCCTGGTCCAGATTTGTCCAGATTGTTCACCCCCCCTCCCTCCCCTCCCTTCCCCCCTCCCTCAGTAATGTCAGCTGATTGATGGAGTTGGTTTATCTTTAATTACACTGCAGGTGAGTTGCCAAGCCTGTGCACTCCAATGAAGCAGAAATCTCAACTTGGTTAGAGGTTAATACCAATGGACAGGGAGGAGTTTTTTTGGACAATGTGAGTGTCTTTTTTAGTTCCGCTCCACACATTTTGACAGTAGCTAATACTCAATGGCTAAAATGTGAATAATTATACATTTTATAAATGTTTTAACAATCCACATAATTGCAGTGAATGCTAAACGTACAAAGTCTAGACCTTGTCAATAGCTTGAGTCTACAGTAACAAAGGAGAGAAAGGGAGCGAAAAGAGGAATTGTGCTAGACTGGTATGAAGGGAATATATAGTAGAGAGTAGAGCAACATCTGAATTTGACAGAAATACTCTCCTCTCCCCATGTGCCCCTTATCTCCTCTTCATCCTCTCTCTCTCTCTCTCGGTCTCATTTACAGTACCTATGTGTCTCCATCCATTTAACCAGTCACCAATTAACTGGGAAAATTTTAATCTCTCTGTCTATAATGTATGGCTACACAGCATTGTACCCAGCCAGCAACAGGTGTGAACTTGCCTTCTGACTATTAGCAGCGGGCTGTTACTCTACATGGTTTTCATGTGGATGCCGTCAGATAAAACCTTAAAAACAACACCAGTGATATATCCTATTCCAACAGGTCACGCTAATCAACATTACCCTAGTCTTCTGTCAAGATCATTCATTGGTTTTGCGTTAGACATGTTCATTGGATTTTATTATAGAGAGATTCCGGTCACTTTCCTGTGAGGTGGCGATGGTAAGTTTCTGTGTGTTTGTGTGTAGGAGATGTCTATGCCTCTGGTTCAACACAGAGCTTCTCTTCCTGTTGTCGTGTTGCTGTGTCGAGGTGAGAGCCGGCAGCAGTGTGATGCGCTCAGCAGAGAGAAGAGGCAGTTTTCCCCCAGCATTCGGGATTACGGAGACGCTGGGGTGTCGTTGGGTATGGCAGGGGGTGGCAGTCTCCTTACCCTAGCTCAAGACCAAAAATTAAAAAGTAGGCTACAAAAAAGTACACTAAAATCATTCCAATCCTGATTAAAAAGCAACAGCTGTTTAGCGTAATGGATAGCTGGTTTTAGGACCATTGCCGGCATTTCTCTCACTTTAAGAAGGCAGAGAGTGCCCAGCCAGCACCAGACAGTTTGCTTTGCCAGTCATCCATTTAGGCAGTCCACTGATTGCTTTGAATTTGATGTGGGTAATTTGAATTTGGCCTTGTAAGCCATATGGCTAGCTGTTTAATGCACTGGTTACTTTCACATTGATGATGGCATAGACGGTGCATCTAACAGGTTAGGGGAAGATAAGCTTCTCTAAAGTAAATTGAATTACATTTACCAAAATTAGCTAAATAATTAAATATTAAGGTATATAAATAAATTAAATAATCCTAAATAGTACACCAGAGAGCATGATTTGGCCACAGACGATCATTATCTTCTTTTAAAAATGACCTGTGGATTGTTTTAGTGCGCAATTTGGGCAGCTCACGTGACAAATAGCCTACCAAATAGCTGATTGTTGCATTGCACTGGTCAGCAAAAAGCAGTTAAGTAGGCCCAGGCCTATTGCAATATTTTAAAATAAAATATTTGTAGAGAAAAATAATTTGAAAGCAAATGGTTATTGCTGAAAAGAGTAGACAAAGAAAATACTCTAATCTCTCTTGTTATCAAAATTCTCAACTCCCAATTGAGCGAACAGTAGTTTATTGGCACAAGCCAAGCATCTGTGAGTGCATACATTATTCACTGTTTTTATCATTGGATCAGACCACTGCAATGTTTTTTGGGGGGACAATAACATCATATTGAACAATGTCTGTCTCCCCTTTTCGTAGGCCTAGATTAGATGGTTGCATTAGATGGTTGGGTTTTAACATATTTGTTGTCAAATCAAATCAAATCAAATTACCTCAAATTGTATTAGTCACATGCGCCGAATACAACAGGTGTAGGTAGACCTTACAGTGAAATGCTTACTTACGAGCCCCTATGCAGTTTAAAAAAATATGTATAAGAAATAAAAGTAAGAAGTAATTAAAGAGCAGCAGTAAAATAACAATAGCGAGACTATATACAGGGGGTACCGGTACAGAGTCAATGTGTGGGGGTTAGTTGAGGTAATATGTACATGTAGGTAGTGTTATTAAAGTGACTATGCATAGATGATAACAACAGAGATTAGTAGCGGTGTAAAATAGGGGGGGGGGGGGGGGCAATGAAAATAGTCAGGAAAGCCATTTGATTAGATGCTCAGGAGTCTTACGGCTTGGGGGTAGAAGCTGTTTAGAAGCCTCTTGGACCTAGACTTGGCTCTCCGGTACCGCTTGCCGGGCGGTAGCAGAGAGAACAGTCTATGACTAGGGTGGCTGGAGTTTTTGACCATTTTTAGGACCTTCCTCTTACACCGCCTGGTATAGAGGTCCTAGATGGCAGGAAGCTTGGCCCCAATGATGTACTGGGCCGTTCACATAACCCTCTGTAGTGCCTTGCGGTCGGAGGCCGAGCAGTTGCCATGCCAGAAAGTGATGCAACCTGTCAGGATGCTCTTGATTGTGCAGCTGTGGAAACGTTTGAGGTTCAGAGGCCCCATGCCAAATATTTCTACTATTTCTAATATTTCTTCTATTTCTAGTCTCCTACGGGGAAATAGGTTTTGGCAGCCTGTCAGGAAGTACAGGATTCAGTTGCAGAGGGAGGTGTTTAGTCCCAGGGTCCTTAGCTCATTGATGAGCTTTGAGGGCACTATGGTGTTGAACGCTGAGCTATAGACAAAGAATAGCATTCTCACATAGGTGTTCCTTTTGTCCAGGTGGGAAAGGTCATTGTGGAGTGCAATAGAGATTGCATCATCTGTGGATCTATTGGGGAGGTATGCAAATTGGAGTGGGTCTAGAGTTTCTGGGATAATGGTGTTGATGTTAGCCATGACCAGCCTTTCAAAGCGCTTCATGGCTACAGACGGGAGTGCTACGGGTCGGTTGTCATTTAGGAAGGTTACCTTAGTGTTCTTGGGCACAGGCACTATGGTGGTCTGCTTAAAACATGTTGGTATTACAGACTCTGACAGGGAGAGGTTGAAAATGTCAGTGAAGACACTTGCCAGATGGTCAGAGCATGCTTGCAGTACACGTCCAGGTAATCCGTCTGGCCCAGCAGCCTTGTGAATGTTTACCTGTTTAAACGTCTAACTCACATCGGCTGTGGAGAGTGTGATCACACAGTCTTCCGGAACAGCTGGTGCTCTCATGCATGTTTCAGTGTTGTTTGCCTCGAAGCGAGCATAGAAGTAGTTTAACTAGTCTGGTAGGCTTGTGTCACTGGGCAGCTCTCGGCTGTGCTTCCCTTTGTAGTCTGTAATGGTTTGCAAGCCCTGCAAGCTCTGGGTCACCAGAGGAGGCTACTACTTTCTGTTGAATTAAAAAAGTCTCCAGTCATTTAAAGTAGAATTGAATGAAATGTGTTAATAAAAAGGGAAAAATGTTCCCATGCAAAGAAAGGTGAAGAAATGTTTGATTCGGCCTACTATATGTCATTATATGCTCAGGTATGCATTTTTCTTTACTTGTCTGTTTTCCTAACAGTGTTTGAGTTATATTTTTAGCCTAAATGATGACTATACAATATACTCATCACATTAGGAATAGTAGCTTATCTTACATTAGTCTGCAAGTGCGATGATAGATGCATGCAATCCTTTATTATAAAGGTTCAATTTGATGGTGAATAAATACACTTGAAACTGAAACCGCCTATGGATATCGGCATTTGAAGTCGGCCTTGTTGTGACTTGATAGCGTGTATTATGCATCTACTTCATGTTGCACTGTATGCGCCGTTCCACAAGTAAATGTGTAAATTTATGATGAGGTTGAGTAGTGTTTCAGATTGTTTGTGCCAATCCACAGACGTTTAAACCTAATATTGCGTTGATAATTAATGGCTGGGGTCATTTTTGTTTGTTTTTGCATTTTAGAGTTTGTAAGTTGTGTAGAAATGCAATAAATGAGCTTCAATATCCCAAAAATTCCTTGGAGGTAGGGAGGGAATACCCCCCTATTCCACCAGCCCCACACTTTGCCATACCCTAGA
This sequence comes from Oncorhynchus clarkii lewisi, assembly GCF_045791955.1. NCBI lineage: Eukaryota > Metazoa > Chordata > Actinopteri > Salmoniformes > Salmonidae > Oncorhynchus > Oncorhynchus clarkii. Next base: position 64,261,806 of record NC_092153.1, read on the forward strand.
TTTAGCTGAACTGACACCACTGCGGAGATGTGCCGTTAAATGGCACAGATCAGGAGCCAGCTCTTACACTATATCCCCCACTTCCCACTTCCCCTCTCATTAACTTCTCCTCCTCTCTTTTCCCTGACAACCCAATTCCCCAGTTGTGCCTATTTTCAATTCCCTCTCTCCCCTTCTCTCTCTTTTTTCCTCTACCAATCTTTCCAGTGGCTACATCTCCCTGGGTCAGAGGCAGGGGACAGCAATGGGGAATATTTGGCTTGGCCGTAGTATCCACGCTTCAGTGCTCATTCAGGTAAGCCTGAGGTGGTTCATTATAACTTGGCCATGGTATTACAACCCTTGCCCCCCTGATTCAATCTCCCTCCAAACTGGAAGGGGCCACTGACACATCCCCCTGTCTCTTACTACCACAGTCCCCCTCTGTGCAGTCACATGAGACCCCTGCCTCCGACGGCAGCTCCACCATCAGGATGTGAGAAAGTCAAGATAGGTTTCATCAACCTTTAACATGTCTTTCGGAGCTGGTCTCTGTTGCCTGTAGAATATGATTTGGATTCCAAATAAGTCATGACAGTTTTTTCAATCTCTTTGGTGCTATTTTCACAAGTATCTGGCATCCGTTCCGAACGGGCCCGAGAACTGAAGCGTGGAGATGAGGGGTGTGCAAACCAGGCTGACAGGACCTCAGGCTATCATCTTTTTGAGACGTGTGGCACCATGGCTACGGGGGCAACAGGTGGCCAACACGCTTCAGGGTAAAAGACTCAGCCGGTGGGCACAGGCTCACAAACCTCGCCAAGACAAATCAAGTGTTTGATCTCCACAGAGTGGCTGGGGAGAGTGCTGCGGCTCAGATCAAACACAAAATAGTCCCATCCAAGTTCACCCTCAGAACGTTGAAATGCAAACCCACTATCCTGTCCTGTTCTCCAAGAGCCTTACTAGCCAAAAAGCATCCTGAGTGATCATGAAACTAGCTGCCATTGACTGTAGAAGGGCTCAATTCAATTTAAACCTGCATTGCTATATTTACGAAGGAGCATGCAAACACACAGTTTTTCTGCTTTCTGTCATAGAAAATGACTAAGTGGTTATGAGAACTATTAAGTTACTAAGTGGACATCGATTAGATGCTTTCAGTTCTCTGAATAAGAGAAGTGTATTCATGGATATTTACTTTTTAAATATTGTAAGGCAGCTTTGATTGAATCTGACACTTCATATGATAAAAATGAATGATACATTTCATGACAAGGAGATGAAAAGTATTTCGTAAGCCAGAATGTGATTACATTTGATATCTGTTTATGTTTCAGTTAACAATTGTGGGTGGCCATGCAGATTTGTATTTGTATCTGCACAAGGGGGGTACAGCTTTAATTCCAATGGTGCTAAGTAATTTTCATTAAATGTCAATTAGTTATTAATTCAGAGCAAAGCTGAAATAAAATTGAGCTTCATTAATCACTCTGCTGTCCAGTGGGCTGCTAATTAAAACGTTGTGGGGCTAGATCGTTAGTCACTGGCAGACCTGATTGTTAATGTCGACTTATTGTCCTATTTCACTACGCCATCATTTATTTTCTTTGGTGTTCTTGTAAACTCTTGTTAATTATTAAATGGCTTTTTTTGTCCCCAGTGACACTTTTCAGATAACCATCAAAGTGGCTGCCGATGAGAGGAAGCTGTGGATGCTGTGTTCTTTGTCGGGGCGATGAATACGAAACCAAATATCGATAACGACTTCTCAACCAGTGATATTCGTTCTATGTCTTTTGTTCTTTCGTGTTCATGTGTTCGATCATCACAATATGTCTTGGAGATACCGGCACAATTATTTTTATTATTTCAAAGCCTGAAGAATCAGAGGTTCATGATCATCATCAGAGGTTCAAATGGAACATTTAGTAAGGATACATAGACTTAGGAGGGTTTTAGGGGTATCAGGGTTTCTGCAGGACTGTCTAACTTTTAACTTTTAAGCCTGTGTGAGCGTTCCATAACATCTACACTTTCATTTTAATTATGAAATGAACTGTAATGGAAATTCAGTATCCCTTATTGAAATGTATTTGTGTCTAAATGTGTAAGGGCCACAAGGCCGGCATTCCTCTATTTGTCCATGAATAATGTCCTTCAGCTTCTGAGGGACAGGTTGTGAGTACAACACTTTATTTGAGTGTCTTTATAACCTGGGAATGGTAGTGGCGAGGACGTAATCCCTCTCCTAAGGTTCCATTAACATTCATAATCGGCCATATCAAATAACATACTTGTTATGACACAGTGGACTTCATCAAGGCAGTGAGTGTGCAAAGGATTTAATCAAGGCAGTGTTTTATAGTCTACCATAGTCAGCCTGTATACACACTGAAGACCAGAGAGAAGGGGCCTTCTTGAGTTCCTCTCTCTGTCAAAGTGGGCGACCTTGACCTAGAATACCCTTTACCCCACACGCACGCAGCTTAATTTATATATTCATTCCCTCACTTTTATCAAATAGAATCCTAACATGGGAGGATATGGAGGATGGTGATTGAAGTGATATTCCTTTCACCACTTTTTGTAAGTAATCAAGGTGAATCCACCAAGGATTGTTTCAACTTGAATAGCGATGATGATATCTTGAACGCTAGGGTAATAATTAACGGTCGGGTTCCAACAGAGGTCTCTTATCCCTTAACAATAGAGGTGAGAGAGAGAGAGAGGTTACCACCACGGCCCTGCTAATGAAATAACCAGTTTTCTAGCCCCTCAATTATGCACGTTATCCACCGCCAGTCATACGTCTCTGTCAATGCCATTTCTCAGAGATCTCGGGGTGTGTGTGTGAGCGGGATTTGTGTGTGTTAAATAATGCAAAGCCGAAAGGTCACGGGGAGACGCAGGGAGGGGTCGATGCTCACATTGTGCAGGGCTCACCGGGGACGCCGGCAACCGTTAATTTTCAGGTCAATTCCAATAATGAAATGCATACGGTAAATGTCAAACACAGGCAGTCGAGGAGTAATCCGCCTCTGCTGGGAAATAATGGATGTCTTTCCTTAAGAACCCGACTAACTCCATCTTTCGAGAGAAAACGGACTACCAACAGCAATGAAATGCAGTGCATGGGTGTCCAACATACACTTTATATGCAGCCCTATCTCATTTGAATAAATCATCACTGAACATTTCATATTTATCCAGTACACCGGACAAGGCACAAATCCCCTTCATTTGCATGAAGAGGAGACAGATACAGTTGAAGTTGGAAGTTTACATACACCTTAGCCAAATACATTTTTTTATGAGGTCTTGGCTGATTTCTTTTGATTTTCCCACAATGTCAAGCAAAGAGGTACTGAGTTTGAAGGAAGTCCTTGAAATACATCCACAGGTACACCTCCAATTGACTCAAATTATGTCAATTAGCATATCAGAAGCTTCTAAAGCCATTACATAATTTCCAGGAATTTTCCAAGCTGTTTAAAGGCACAGTCAACTTAGTGTAGGTCGTAGGTTGGGGTTCCTAGTTAGAATCCGATGGCGAGTGGGTAATGCGCCTCTACCATCAGTCCTATTAGCCAACGTGCAATCTTTGGATAATAATCTTGATGAGCTCCGATCAAGACTGTCCTACCAATGGGACATTAAAAACTGTAATATCTTATGTTTCACTGGGTCGTGGCTGAACTATGACATGGATAACATACAACTGGCTAGATTTTCTGTGCATTGGCAAGATAGAACAGCTGCCTCTGGTAAGACAAGGGTTGGCGGTCTGTGTCTATTTGTCAATAACAGCTGGTGCATAAAATGTAATATTAATGAAGTCTCAAGGTTTTTCTCACCTGGGGTAGAGTATCTCATTATAAGCTGTAGACCACACTATATACCAAGATAATTTTCATCTTTATTTTTTGTAGCTGTATATTTAACACCACAAACTGATGCTGGCACTAAGACCGGACTCAATGAGCTGTATACCGCCATAAGCAAACAAGAAAATGCTCATCCAGAGGTGGTGCTTCAAGTGGCCAGGGACTTTAATGCAAGGAAACTTAAATCCGTTTTACCAAATTTTTACCAGCATGTTACATGTGTAATCAGAGGAAAAAAAACTCTTGACCACCTTTACTCCACACACAGTCCAAAGCTCTCCTTTGCCCTCCAATTGGCAAATCTGATCATAACTCTATCCTCATGATTCCTGCTTACAAGCAAAAACTAAAGCAGGACGTACCAGTGACTCACTGAATACAGTTGTGGTCAGATGACGCAGATGCTGAGCTACAGGACTGTTTTGCTAGCACAGACTGGAATATGTTCTGGGATTCTTCCGATGGCATTGAGGAGTACACCACATCAGTCCCTGGCTTCATCAATAAGTGCGTTGATGACGTAGTTCCACAGTGAACGTCCGTACATACCCCAACCAGAAGCCATGGATTAGAGGCAACATCCGCACTGAGCTAAAGGGTAGAGCAAGCTCTTTCAAGGAGTGGGACTCTAACCCGGATGCTTTTAAGAAATCCTTATTTGTAAACAGCATCCAAACCCTCAAATACTAGACCAGCTCTTAACCCTCTAGAGTTGATGTCCATGCTTATTAAAACAATTCCCATTCAAATCTGTCAGTTTAAGCTAGAGACATGTTATTTGATTTGCATTGGATGCTTCAACATTCACCACATCCGCCGATGTCGCACCTCTTCTCACAAAATCATCTGTAGCACCTGAATGGTTGACCCCTCTATGGTAAAATGAGACTTTCACTAACGAGATGGTGTTCTCCGTTTTGCTCACAAGCGTCTTGGGACTCGTCTGAAGTCAGTACAGAGGATCTGCCAACTTCTGTCTGTAGCGTCTGACCAGTTTGGGCTACACACTATGACCCCTCTGTTGTTTTGCTCTAGGATGCCCACAGGCCTCACAAGACTCATCTGAAGGTCCCCCTGTACCAGTTGAAAACATTTATAGAATTATATATGGAGACTGTTTAGTGCCAAAAATAAGGGGTTAAATAAATTATTTTTATTATATCTATAAGATATAGGACATACACTTCAGAACACACTTCCTTTGGATTTTTTAGGGGGGACTATATATTATTCTACGTAGTGAATATGTTATTCAATGTGTTTGTATGGGCAAATAGCACTAAGGCCAAATAAAATGTTTAATCAAATATTATTATTATTTTTTTTTTTAATACTTCAATGGGTCTTAAAATTCAAAATCAAATAGCTAAATGATCCTTGGTATGACCTTCTTAAAACAATTCCATAAAGCTTAGTAGACACCCCCCTCCCCCCTGGCTTAGACAGGGCTTAGACTGTAATGGGCTATAAAACATAAAAAGCATGGCACACCTCTCTGTTTCATTGCCATAAATGATTGAAGTGATTGTCAGGATGATAACAACAACAGCAGGACTCCTCATAGTGGAGGAGAACACACATAATGACAGGTGAGGGGGACTCAAGGTGAGGAGAGTCACAGACTACATTATCTGCAGTGGTTCGGCACCAAACGTCAGCGCCAAAGACAGATCATCCTTTAATCTCCGGCCTTCTTCATCACAGCACCCAAGATGTGTGTGTGTGTCTGTGTATGTGGGAGCGTCTTGAGGAGTGCTGGCTGGTTGGGGGGGCGTTGAGGAGGAAAGATGTGTGTAAATGACTAACAGCCTTTTGTGTAATTAATTAGGACAGTGTTGATTTCCACAGATAATTTAGCATGGTTGCGAGCACTTGACTTCTGATCTCAATTTACCCGCTCTCTGTCTCTATTTAGATCTTGGATATGTGGGAGGGGTGTTTTAACCTTGAAGAACAAACACATATCACAGACAGATACAGAGAAACACACAAAGCCTTACCCCCCCCCAACCCTCCTAAACCGCCCACACATACACATAAACACTTATTCCCCCACCACTCTCTCTCTCTTTCTCGCTCAATCTTTCACAAACAAACACACACACACACGCGAACACCTAAGACACTGGAATAAATGCATCTTTAATGATAGCAGATAAGGACTCCCAACTACCCCTGCAGTCATAGCTCAGTGATTTGGCTAGCAGGAAAGGGGATTGCAGGAATGGAGAACAAGTGACTGGAAACTTACAAAGCTCTAGGAGTCACCCTGAGAAAACACATCCAGTCAGTGGTGGAAAAGCAACAACTACCTCACAAACCTTTTGATGCAAAAAGTCTTCACTGTCTGAGTTAGTCTGTTCTTAGAGAGTCCTAAGTTTCTCTCGGAAATGAAAGTGAGATATCACTTGAGGAATCTACTGTTCAGACAAAGTAATGGGGAGTATCCAAAATGGCACCCAATTCCCTATATACTGCGCTACTTTAAAGTGCACTATATACAGTTGAAGTTGGAAGTTTACATACACGTAGGTTGGAGTCATTAAAACTCATTTTTCAACCACTCCGCAAATTTCTCGCTAACAAACTATCGTTTTGGCAGGTCGGTTACGACATCTACTTTGTGCATGACATAAGTAATTTTTCTAACAAATTTTTACAGACAGATTATTTAACTTATAATTCACTGTATCACAATTCCAGTGGGTCAGAAGTTTACATACACTAAGTTGACTGTGCCTTTAAACAGCTTGGAAAATTCCAGAAAATTATGTCATGGCTTAAGAAGGGCTAATTTCAAGGCCTTCCTTCAAACTCAGTGCCTCTTTGCTTGACATCATGGGAAAATCAGCCAAGACCTCAGAAAAATAACTTTGAGACCTCCACAAGACTGGTTCATCCTTGGGAGCAATTTCCCAATGCTTGAAGTTACCACGTTCATCTGTACAAACAATAGTATGCAAATATAAACACCATGCAGCCTCATACCGCTCAGGAAGGAGACACGTTCTCTCCCCTAGAGATGAATGTTCTTTGGTGCGAAAGTGCAAATCAATCCCAGAACAACAGCAAAGGACCTTGTGAAGATGCTGGAGGAAACAGGGACAAAAGCATCTATATCCACAGTAAAATGAGTACTATATCGACATAACCTGAAAGGCCACTCAGCAAGGAAGAAGCCACTGCTCCAAAACCGCCATGAAAAAGCCAGACAATGGTTTGCAACTGCACATGGAGACAAAGATCGTAATTTTTTGAGAAATGTCCTCTGGTCTGATGAAACAAAAATAGAACTGTTTGGCCATAATGACCATCGTTATGTTTGGAGGACAAAGGGGGAAGCTTGCAAGCCGAAGAACACCATCCCAACCATGAAGCATGGAGGTGGCAGCATAATGTTGTGGGGGTGCTTTGCTGCAGGAGGGACTGGTGCACTTCACAAAATAGATGGCATCATGAGGCAGGAAAATTACGTGGATATATTGAAGCAACATCTCAAGACATCAGTCACAAAGTTAAAGCTTGCTCACAATTGGGTCTTCCAAATGGACAATGACCCCAAGCATACTTCCAAAATTGCTTAAGGACAACAAAGTCAAGGTATTGGAGTGGCCATCACAAAGCCCTGACCTTAATCCTATAGAAAATTGGTGGGCTGAACTGAAAAAGTGTGTGCGAGCAAGGAGTCCTACAAACCTGACTCAGTTACGCAAGCTCTGTCAGGAGGAATGGACAAAATTCACCCAACTTATTGTGGAAAGCTTGTGGAAGGCTACCCGAAACGTTTGACCCAAGTTAAACAATTTAAAGGCAATGCTACCAAATACTAATTGAGTGTATGTAAACTTCTGACCCACTGGGAATGTGAAAAAAAAGCTGAAATATTCTCTCTACTATTATTCTGACATTTCACATTCTTAAAATAAAGTGCTGATCCTAACTGACCTTAGATTTTTTACTAGGATTAAATGTCAGGAATTGTGAAAAACTGTGTTTAAATGTATTTTTTATTTTTTTTTACCTTTATTTAACTAGACAAGTCAGTTAAGAACAAATTCTTATTTTCAATGACAGCCTAGGAACAGTGGGTTAACTGCTTGTTCAGGGGCAGAATGACAGATTTGTACCTTGTCAGCTCGGGGATTTGAACTTGCAACCTTTCGGTTACTAGTCCAACACTCTAACCACTAGGCTACCCAGCCACCATACACCTTTGGCTAAGGTGAATGTAAATGTCTGACTTCAACTATCAGTAATAGTGTGTCATTTGGGACAAAGTCACAGTCAGAGCTAATTCTAAAGCAGCCCAACAAGACTGGACATAGGAATTATGTGATGATAAGGAATGATGTTAGGGGTTAAATGTTGCAGTATATTGTAATTACAGAGAGGTGTAACATATTATGGTGCATTGTTGTTGAACCTACAGTACCATGTTATCAACCATTGTAAGACTTACAGTACAGTATAGTGTTGAGGTGTTGAAGAAGCCCTGATTGACACGCAAGCGCTACACTTCCTCTTTTCATTTACTGCTATTCAAACATCAATGGCACAGGGACGTATTGCTAGTAAGAGCTAAACAAATGGCATAGCAGTCCCAAAGGCCTGTCTGCTGACATTTCCTATGTCCATTATGCATGTGGATGTGCATCAGGGAAGGCAGGTGTCTCTACATGATAGGATTATACTCTACGATGCCCTACTTGTGAATTATATTTGTGTGTCTAATAAAAACATGAATGCTCAGATGGCTGTCTGGAATAGCCAGTGTGTTATTCAGTTTTCATAAAAGTAAAACAAAGGAATGTACAGTGCCATTGGAAAGTATTCAGAACACTTTCTTGACATTTTGTTACGTTACAGCCTTATTCTAAAATTAATTAAATAGATGTTTGTCCTCATCAATCTACACACAATACCCCATAATGACAAAGCAAAATCAGGTTTTTATTCATTTTTGTAAATGTATTTACAAAAACCTTTGATATCACATTTACATAAGTATTCAGACCCTCTACTCAGTACTTTGTTGAAGCACCTTTGGCAGCGATTACAGCATTGAGTCTTTTAGGGTATGACGCTACAAGCTTGGCACACCTGTATTTGGGTAGTTTTTCTCATTGTTCTCTTCAGATCCTCTCAAGCTCTGTCAGGTTGGATGGGGAGCGATGCTACATTTTCAGGTCTCTCCAGAGATGTTGCTGAGCCACTTAAGGACATTTAGAGACTTGCCCCGAAGCCACTCCTGTGTCGTCTTGGCTGTGTGCTTAAGGTCATTGCCCTGTTGGAAGGTGAATCTTTGCCACAGTCTGAGGACCTGAGTGCTCTGTTGCAGGTTTTCATCAAGGATCTCTCTGTACTTATTCTTTGCCTCGATCGTGACAAGTCTCTCCTTCCCTGCGGCTGAAAAACATCCCCACAGCTTGATGCTTCCACCACCATACTTCACCGTAGGCATGGTGCCAGGTTTCCTCCAGATGTGATGCTTGGCATTCAGGCCAAAAAGTTAAATCTTAGTTTTATCATACCAGAGAATCTTGTCTCTCATGTTCTGAGAGTCTTAAGATGCCTTTTGGCAAACTCCTTCGCGGACTGTCATGTACCTTTTACTGAGGAGTGGCTTCGGTTTGGCCAATCTACCAGAAACAGCCTTATGGGTGGAGGGCTGCAGAGATGGTTGTCCTTCTGGAACTTTCTCCCATCTCCACAGAGGAACTCTAGAGCTCTGTCAGAGTGACCATCAGGTTTGCTCAGTTTGGCCGGGCGGCCAGCTCTAGGAAGAGTCTTGGTGGTTCGAAACTTCTTCCAATTAAGAATTATGGAGTCCACTGTGTTCTTGGGGACTTAAATGCTGCAGAAATGTTTTGGTACCCTTCCCCAGATCTGTGTCTCGACACAATCCTGTCTCGGAGCTCTACGGACAATTCCTTCGACCTCATTGCTTTGTTTTTACTCTAACATGCACTCTCAACTGTGGGACCTTACATAGACAGGTGTGTGCCTTTCCAAATCATGTCCAATCAATGAAATTTACCACAGGTGGACTCCAATCAAGTTGTAGAAACATCTCAAGGATGATTAATGGAAACAGGATGCACCTGAGCTCAATTTTCGAGTCTCATAGCGAAGGGTCTGAACACTTATTTAAATAAGGTATTTCTGTTTTGTTATGGGGTATTGTGTGTAGATTGATGAGAATTGTTCTTTATTTAATTAATCTTAGAGTACGGCTATAATGTAACAAAATGTGGAAAAAGCCAAGGGGTCTGAATACTTTCCGAAGGCACTGTATATATCAATGCTGTTCAATGTCAGTCCTGGAGGGCCGAAACACTTCTGGTTTTCAAAATGTCATTTTCAACAGGGACACCAGGGGAGTACAATTAACTACCAGGTAGAAACAGTAACAAGAAGTGTTTCGGCCCTCCAGGACCAGATTTGAACAGCCCTGATTTATATTATATACATCATACATTACACAGGCATGCATAGAGTTGGGCAATTATCTAGTGATAGTACCCCTGAAATGCAAATGTATCATTCCCTTTCTTTGAAACTTTTACTGCAGGGGGCTAAATCAGGGTTACACATAGTGTTTCTTGGTAGTCTTAAACAAATCTACTTTGAAACAAAAGTATACACCTCACATAGATGGTTATGATTTTTCAAAAAAGAAGACACCTGTACCATGTCAGATATAAAGTACAAAATTATAACAGAAGACTGAAATATAACAAAACCATTTGACATAGAAACACTGGATTTTCAGCAGCTTTTAGAAACATAACAATAAGTTGATTAATTATTAAATTATGAAAAATATAAATAACATTCCATCCATGAGGCCACTAGGTACATGCAATTTGACTGCAGGAAAGGGCTACATGGCTCACTCATTTATCAAGGACCATGCACAGTTAGGTGTTGCACCATAGTTGGCTCCATATCTCATTTCCATCAGCTGTCTGTCCAAGTGTATTTAAAAACAGGTCTGCATTTAGAGCAGCTCTAGCCACTAAGCCCACCTGTCTTTGTGGCCATGTCTTAGAGTGACTCGTTCCTGGTAATTAAACAGAACACACTCACAGTACGGCACGAGACCACCCACCGTCATGAATAACGCATGAGGGTAGGTATGTTTTGGGTCTTTTCGTAATGAGCTCAAAGCTAGCTGCAGGGAGCTAAACAAACTGTCCGGCTTGCCTCCTAAGTGGGCATCAACCTTGGCACGGGGGTCAGAGGATTCAAAACATTTTTGCTCTGCCGAGTGTGTATGCCATGCACAGCCCACCACACTCTGCCATTCCACACGCCGTTACGGATGATAAACTCATACGTAAAATAGAGTTTGAGAGGGGAAGCACAAATGGTCCTAGTTGGATTTTTTAACTAGAATGATTCCAAAACACTGCATGAAACTTGTTAATCAGTAAGCAGCTAATGTTCCCTTTGGTGACTACTGGAATGCATCTCAAATCCTAGCCAAAGGGTAAAATATGCCTTTAATGATTGAAATGTTTCTCCCCATGAATGTAAGATTTACTCCTGTTAACAAGAGATGATGTTTGCAAGTCCTTAAAATTTCCAAAGCACGTACACATGCACGTATGTACACATGCTTGCATATGTACGCACACAGGCGCACACACACGCACACCCAAACACTCACTATCAGCAATCAACTGCAAATGACTAGAAAACAGCCGGGATATGTCCAAGAAGACATTTCCAGGAAATAAAAGAAACAACGTTTGCTAGGAATAAAAAAGTCTCCTACAAAAGGCACAAAAACAAACAACGCAGAAGACAAACCAGAGACCATTCACATCATCACTTTCTGAACACCCACTCTTTATCAAACCCTGCAATTATAAATCATGCTATCAAATCATATACCATTTTAAGGGGAAGGAAAAAAAGATGGATCATCACAAGAAAACAAAAACAAATCTGTCAAGGCTATTATAGAAGCGTCTCAAAAGGAAGCCTATAGATCAAAGCAGTGGGCAGCCATTTGTTCCAGCAGAATAATAGCTGTGATATGTGTCAGCCCTGCTGACCTGCTTGAACAATAAAGCAGCTTTGTAGCTGCCTAAGAGCAATGACCTTGTGCTGCTGAAACCTGCCCAAAAAGAGAAAAGAGATGGATGAAGAGAGACACATGGGCAGGGAGAAACAATTACAAGCTATATAAAGTCTGATCCTGTCCCCCACCACTCACTTGGGAGGGAGAAGATTGTTGTCTGGTACCTTTAGAAAAAAAATAAGAAAAAGGAAAACCTTTTTTGGGGGGATGAAGAGTGCAGAAGTGCCAATGTCACTGCCATTGTGAAGTGCTACTCTTGCTGCTGCTGCAACTACTACCATCACTACACAGCACATTGGCCAGTGTTACCTAGTGTTGATTTTTCAGTGTAACATTTATAGTGTTGTTTCAGGTGTTAATCGAACTCTGTAAGTGTTAAATTAACACTCATTGGTGTAAGATAACCCGAGTGTTGGTGTTAATAATAACCAGTGTTAAACCAAAACCACACCCATCATTATCATGTTTCCCAGCATGCTCTATTGCAGGTAGATTTTTAGAATTGTTTGTTTCAATAGTTATGTTTTTGTATGTACATTGATTGATTAATTAAATAGAAATAACATACATTTTTCTAAACTAATCAAATCTGTTACATGGACTTACTACACCATTGCTGAAATGGTTGCTCCAGTTTAGATGCTTTAGGTAGTCTCATATCCTAGTCTTCCCAACCCTGACAGTCATTCTTAATGCAGGTTGTTGGTGAATAAAAATTCAAAATGTTGAATATCCCCACTCTGGCTGAATTCCAATAGGAATTACACATCACTTTGCAAGCTGGCATAATGTGACGTACAGGCCTGATGTTTCCTATAAACCATGAGTTTCAGGCCTCCGTATTAGGGTTAAACTAGGTCCTCAAGATAATATCAAATAATAACATTTTCACTTAGGATTTTACTTGGTGAAGGGCACAGGACAGCAAATGGATGAATGCAGCAACCATGTCTCTGTCACTAACAAATACAGTTATGGGTAGTAACTCTGGAATATGCAAATATTTCTTTACACTAAGCAGTGTGTTAAAACTTCTTATGGCTTGAATCCCGCTAACAGGATCGATATGACAACAGCCAGTGAAAGTTTTGCAAATTCAAAACAACAGAAATCTCATAATGAAAATTCCTCAAACATACAAGTATTTTATACCATTTTAAAGATAAACTTGTTGTTAATCCCACCACAGTGTCCGATTTCAAAACGGCTTTAACGATTATGTTAGGTCTGCACCTAGTCACAGAAAAACACAGACATTTTTCCAGCCAAAGAGAGGAGTCACAAAAAGCAGAAATACTCATAGGACTTCATGTTACAAAATACATGTCTGTTTTGTTCGATAAAGTTCATATTTATATACAAAAATCTGAGTTTACATTGGCACGTTATGTTTAGTAGTTCCAAAACATCCAGTGATTTTGCAGAGAGCCACATCAATTTACAGAAATACTCATAATAAACATAGATAAAAGATACAACTATTATGCATAGAATTAAAGATACACTTCTCCTTATCCTCTCTAGGGTAGGGGGCAGCATTCGGAATTTTGGATGAAAAGCATGCCCAAATTAAACGGCCTGCTACTCGGGCCCAGAAGATAGATATGCATATACAGTGGGGCAAAAAAATATTTAGTCAGCCACCAATTGTGCAAGTTCTCCCACTTAAAAGGATGAGAGAGGCCTGCAATTTTCATAATAGGTGCACTTCAACTATGACACACAAAATTAGAAAAACAAATCCAGAAAATCACATTGTAGGATTTTTTATGAATTTATTTGCAAAGTATGGTGGAAAATAAGTATTTGGTCAATAACAAAAGTTTATCTCAATACTTTGTTATATACCCTTTGTTGGCAATGACAGAGGTCAAATGTTTTCTGTAAGTCTTCACAAGGTTTTCACACACTGTTAATGGTATTTTGGCCCATTCCTCCATGTAGATCTCCTCTAGAGCAGTGATGTTTTGGGGCTGTTGCTGGACAACACGGACTTTCAACTCCCTCCAAAGATTTTCTATGGGGTTGAGATCTGGAGACTGGCTAGGCCACTCCAGGACCTTGAAATGGATCAAATCAAATCAAATGTATTTATATAGCCCTTCGTACATCAGCTGTTATCTCAAAGTGCTGTACAGAAACCCAGCCTAAAACCCCAAACAGCAAGCAATGCAGGTGTAGAAGCACGGTGGCTAGGAAAAACTCCCTAGAAAGGCCAAAACCTAGGAAGAAACCTAGACAGGAACCAGGCTATGTGGGGTGGCCAGTCCTCTTCTGGCTGTGCCGGGTGGAGATTATAACAGAACATGGCCAAGATGTTCAAATGTTCATAAATTACCAGCATGGTCGAATAATAATAAGGCAGAACAGTTGAAATTGGAGCAGCAGCACGGCCAGGTGGACTGGGGACAGCAAGGAGTCATCATGTCAGGTAGTCCTGGGGCATGGTCCTTGGGCTCAGGTCCTCCGAGAGAGAGAAAGAAAGAGAGAAAGAGAGAATTAGAGAAAGCACATGTGGGGTGGCCAGTCCTCTTCTGGCTGTGCCGGGTGGAGATTATAACAGAACATGGCCAAGATATTCAAATGTTCATAAATGACCAGCATGGTCGAATAATAATAAGGCAGAACAGTTGAACAGCTTCTTACGAAGCCTCTCCTTCGTTGCCCGGGCAGTGTGTTTGGGATCATTGTCATGCTGAAAGACCCAGCCACGTTTCATCTTCAATGCCCTTGCTGATGGAAGGAGGTGTTCACTCAAAATCTCACGATACATGGCCCCATTCATTCTTTCCTTTACACGGATCAGTCGTCCTGGTCCCTTTGCAGAAAAACAGCCCCAAAGCATGATGTTTCCACCCCCATGCTTCATAGTAGGTATGGTGTTCTTTGGATGCAACTCAGCATTCTTTGTCCTCCAAACATGACGAGTTGAGTTTTTACAAAAAAGTTATATTTTGGTTTCATCTGACCATATGACATTCTCCCAATCTTCTTCTGGATCATCCAAATGCTCTCTAGCAAACTTCAGACGGGCCTGGACATGTACTGGCTTAAGCAAGGGGACACGTCTGGCACTGCAGGATTTGAGTCCCTTGCGGCATGGTGTGTTACTGATGGTAGGCTTTGTTACTTTGGTCCCAGCTCTCTGCAGGTCATTCACTAGGTCCCCCCCGTGTGGTTCTGGGATTTTTGCTCACCGTTCTTGTGATCATTTTGACCCCACGGGGTGAGATCTTGAATGGAGCCCCAGATCGAGGGAGATTATCAGTGGTCTTGTATGTCTTCCATTTCCTAATAATTGCTCCCACAGTTGATTTCTTCAGTCTTCCCAGCCTGGTGCAGGTCTACAATTTTGTTTCTGGTGTCCTTTGACAGCTCTTTGGTCTTGGCCATAGTGGAGTTTGGAGTGTGACTGTTTGAGGTTGTGGACAGGTGTCTTTTATACTGATAACAAGTTCAAACAGGTGCCATTAATACAGGTAACGAGTGGAGGACAGAGGAGCCTCTTAAATAAGAAGTTACAGGTCTGTGAGAGCCAGAAATCTTGCTTGTTTGTAGGTGACCAAATACTTATTTTCCACCATAATTTGCAAATAATTTCATAAAAAAATCCAACAATGTGATTTTCTGGATTTTTTTTCCTCATTTTGTCTGTCGTAGTTGAAGTGTACCTATGATGAAAATTACAGGCCTCTCTCATCATTTTTGGTGGGAGAACTTGCACAATTGGTGGCTGAAGGAAATCTTTTTTTGCCCCACTGTAACTGGTAGATTTGGATAGAAAACACTCTAAAGTTTCCAAAACTGTTAAAATGGTGTCTTTGAGTATAACAGAACTGATTTAGCAGGTGAAAACCTGTATTTTTTTTGTTGGTTATGTAGTTTTCTATTCAATGCCATTACAGTATCCATTGACTTAGGACTCCATTTGCAGTTCCTATGCCTTCCACTAGATGTCAACAGTTTTAGAAATCGTTTCAGGCTTGTATTCTTATAAATGAGGGAGTAAGACCAGTCTGAACGAGTGGACCCTAACGTGACGCAGAGTTTTTTCAGGCGCATGTGCATTTCTTGTTTACCTTTTATATTGACGATGTTATTGTCCGGTTTAAATATTATAGATCATTTAGGCAAAAAACAACCTGAGGATTGAATATAAACATCGTTTGACATGTTTCTATGAACTTTACGGATACAATTTGGATTTTTTTGTCTGATTGTTTTGACTGAGTTTGAGCCTGTGGATTACTGAAGAAAACGTTTTTTGGATATAAAGAGACTTCATCGAACAAAGGGAACATTTATTGAGTAAATGAATGTCTTCTGATTGCCACCATATGAAGATCATCAAATGTAAGGGATTAATTTTATCTCTATTTCTGATTTTTGTAACGCTTCTGCTTGGCTGGTTACTGTTTGTAATCATTTGTCATCTGGGCTGTGTTCTGGGCTAGGTATGTTCTGGGCTAGGTATGCTTTCACCGAAAAGCATTTTATAAATATGACACTGTGGTTGGTTTAACAAGAAGTCAATCTTTAAACCTATGTAAAATATGTTTTGTTTTCTGAATTTTTATAATGAGCATTTCTGTAATTGAATTCGGCGCTCTGCAACCTCACTGGATGTTGGCCAGATGGGACGCTAGCGTCCCACATACCCTAGAGAGGTTAATGCAACCGCTGTGTCAGAGTACAGCGCTCAGACTACAAATCAAGCCATACAGATATCTGCCATGTTGTGGAGTCAACAGAAGTCAGAAATAACATCATAAATATTCACTTACCTTTGATGATATTCATCAGAATGCACTCCCAAGAATCCCAGTTCCACAATAAAATGTTTGATTTGTTCGATAAAGTCCATCATTTATGTCCAAATACTTCCTTTTTGTTTGCGCGTTTAGCCCAGTAATCCAAATTCAAGACGCGCGAGCAGACGAAAAGTCAAAAAGTTCCGTTACAGTCTATAGAAACATGTCAAACAAAGTATAGCATCAATGTTTAGGATGTTTTCATCATAAATCTTCAACAGTGTTCCAACCGGAGAATTCCTTTGTCTTCAGAAATGCAATGGAACTCAAGCTAACTCTCACGTGAACGCGCGTGGTCAGCTCATGCCACTCTGCCAGACTACTGACTCATTCAGCTCCCATTCCCCCCTCCTTCACAGTAGAACTTTCAAACAAGGTTCTAAAGACTGTTGACATCTGGTGGAAGCCTTAGGAAGTGCAACTTGACCCCATAGACACTGTATATTCGATAGGCAAATAGTTGAAAAACTACAAACCCCAGATTTCCCGCTTCCTGGTTGGATTTTTTTCTCAGGTTTTTGCTTGCCATATTAGTTATGTTATACTCACAGACATCATTCAAACAGCTTTAGAAACTTCAGAGTGAGAGTGGATTTTTTTCTCAGGTTTTTGCCTGCCATATTAGTTCTGTTATACTCACAGACATCATTCAAACAGCTTTAGAAACTTCTAGCTGTGTCTGAATCCTGGTTTAGGAAGACCACCAAAAATTCTGAAATTTTCATCCCAAACTACAAAATTTTCAGACAAGATAGAACTTCCAAAGGGGGCGGTGTTGCAATCTACTGCAAAGATAGCCTGCAGAGTTCTGTCCTACTATCCAGCTCTGTCCCAAACAATTTGAACATCTACTTTTAAAAATCCACCTCTCTAAAAACAAGTCTCTCACCGTTGCCACCTGCTATAGACCACCCTCTTCCCCCAGCTGTGCCCTGGACACCATATGTGAACTGATTGCCCCCCATCTATCTTCAGAGCTCGTGCTGCTAGGCGACCTAAACTGGAACATGCTTAACACCCCAGCCATCCTACAATCTAAGCTAGATGCCCTCAATCTCACACAAATTATCAATGAACCTACCAGGTACCTCCCCAAAGCCTTAAACACGGCACCCTCATAGATAACATCCTAACCAACTTGCCCTCTAAATACACCTCTGCTGTCTTCAACCAAGATCTCAGCGATCACTGCCTCATTGCCTGCATCCGTAATGGGTCAGCGGTCAAACGACCTCCACTCATCACTGTCAAACGCTCCCTGAAACACTTCAGCGAGCAGGCCATTCTAATCGACCTGGCCGGGGTATCCTGGAAGGATATTGATCTCATCCCGTCAGTAGAGGATGCCTGGGTATTTTTTTTAAATGCCTTCCTAACCATCTTAAATAAGCATGCCCCATTCAAGAAATTTAGAACCAGAAACAGATATAGCCCTTGGTTCTCCCCAGACCTGACTGCCCTTAACCAACACAAAAACATCCTATGGCGTTCTGCATTAGCATCGAACAGACCCCGTGATATGCAGCTGTTCAGGGAAGCTAGAAACCATTATACACAGGCAGTTAGAAAAGCCAAGGCTAGGTTTTTCAAGCAGAAATTTGCTTTCTGTAACACTAACTCAAAAAAGTTCTGGGAAACTGTAAAGTCCATGGAGAATAAGAACACCTCCTCCCAGCTGCCCACTGCACTGAAGATAGGAAACACTGTCACCACTGACAAATCTACCATAATTGAGAATTTCAATAAGCATTTTTCTACGGCTGGCCATGCTTTCTACCTGGCTATTCCTACCCCGGTCAACAGCACTGCACCCCCCCAGCAACTCGCCCAAGCCTTCCCCATTTCTTCTTCTCCCCAATCCAGTCAGCTGATGTTCTGAAAGAGCTGCAAAATCTGGACCCCTACAAATCAGCCGGGCTAGACAATCTGGACCCTTTCTATCTAAAATGATCTGCCGAAATTGTTGCCACCCCTATTACTAGCCTGTTCAACATCTCTTTCGTGTCGTCTGAGATTCCCAAAGATTGGAAAGCAGCTGCGGTCATCCCCCTCTTCAAAGGGGGGGACACTCTTGACCCAAACTGCTACAGACCTATATCTATCCTAACCTGCCTTTCTAAGGTCTTCGAAAGCCAAGTCAACAAACAGATTACTGACCGTTTCGAATCTCACCATACCTTCTCTGCTATGCAATCTGGTTTCAGAGCTGGTCATGGGTGCACTTCAGCCACGCTCAAGGTCCTAAACGATATCTTAACCGCCATCGATAAGAAACATTACTGTGCAGTATTCATTGATCTGGCCAAGGCTTTCGACTCTGTCAATCACCACATCCTCATCGGCAGACTTGACAACCTTAGTTTCTCAAATGATTGCCTCGCCTGGTTCACCAACTACTTCTCTGATAGAGTTCAGTGTGTCCAGGGTCTGCTGTCCGGACCTCTGGCAGTCTCTATGTGGGTGCCACAGGGTTCAATTCTTGGACCGACTCTCTTCTCTGTATACATCAATGATGTTGCTCTTGCTGCTGGTGAGTCTCTGATCCACCTCTACGCAGACGACACCATTCTGTATACTTCTGGCCCTTCTTTGGACACTGTGTTAACAACCCTCCAGGCAAGCTTCAATGCCATATAACTCTCCTTCTGTGGCCTCCAATTGCTCTTAAATACAAGTAAAACTAAATGCATGCTCTTCCACCTTCCAGACCCACATCAAACATCTCCAATCCAAAGTTAAATCTAGAATTGGCTTCCTATTTTGCAACAAAGCATCCTTCACTCATGCTGCCAAACATACCCTTGTAAAACTGACCATCCTACCAATCTCGACTTCAGCGATGTCATTTACAAAATAGCCTCCAATACCCTACTCAACAAATTGGACGCAGTCTATCACAGTGCAATCTGTTTTGTCACCAAAGCCCCATATACTACCCACCATTGCGACCTGTACGCTCTCGTTGGCTGGCCCTCGCTTCATACTTGTCGCCAAACCCACTGGCTCCATGTCATCTACAAGACCCTGCTAGGTAAAGTCCCCCCTTATCTCAGCTCGTTGGTCACCATAGCATCACCTACCTGTAGCATGCGCTCCAGCAGGTATATCTCTCTGGTCACCCCCAAAACCAATTCTTTCTTTGGCCGCCTCTCCTTCCAGTTCTCTGCTGCCAATGACTGGAACGAACTACAAAAATCTCTGAAACTGGAAACACTTATCTCCCTCACTAGCTTTAAGCACCAACTGTCAGAGCAGCTCACAGATTACTGCACCTGTACATAGCCCACCTATAATGTAGCCCAAACAACTACCTCTTTCCCTACTGTATTTATTTTATTTATTTTGCTCCTTTGCACCCCATTATTTTTATTTCTACTTTGCACATTCTTCCACTGCAAATCTACCATTCCAGTGTTTTACTTGCTATATTGTATTTACTTTGCCACCATGGCCTTTTTTAAATTCATTTCTTAAAATAATAATATGCATATATTAGCAACTGGGCCTGAGTAGCAGGCAGTTTACTCTGGTCACCTTATTCATCCAAGCTACTCAATACTGCCCTCAGCCATAAGAAGTTATTAATTTAACACTAAAAAGTGTGGACTCGTATAGACGCTGGACCAGTGTAAAATGTAACACTGTGACTGCTGTTTTTACTACTACTACTACTACTACTTCTTCTAATACTACTAGTAGTGGTAGTAGTAGTAAAAGTAGTTCCAATATCACTACAAAATAGTGGTAGTGACAATCATCATCATCCTTTTCAATCTACATACAATAATGACACAATTCTGAAAAGAGAACGTATTGTTTTGATCGTGCATTATTGTATGGGTTATACAGATGGACATATCAGTTGCAATCAGTCTTGATGGATATCTGTCCTGACATATTATTTGATATCAACACCATTGGCATTGATAAAGACAGAGCACAAGGTGTAGCCTATTCCCATATAAGTGTCCAAGTGCTGCTCGCCTGGCCAATGCCAACGGCACCTTTTTCTTTCTGAGCTGAAAAGCTATCTGGTGTGAAAGAAAAATGGAGAGGAACAATCAGAGAGCCATTCAGCTGCCTCGGAGAGAGGTAACAAAAGGCGCCCACGAGCCGTGTACTTTTGTGCAACCCAGATAAAGGTCTCGGGGAAACAGGAGAGCGGCCTGGAATTCATGGTGTGACATGGAGGGACAGAGAGGAAGGAAATATGTGAAAGGAGCCATTCGAGGTTGAATGGGTGAGAAGGGGATCTGCGGAGAAAATGAAAGAAAGCTCAGCTCCAACAAGCCATTGGCCACAATAGGATGAAGTGGTGAAATAGTAGGCCTATGCAGGGGAGGTGATCTTTACTTGTGCCACCGCTGCTGATTGTATAGAATGCATTAGTATGGCGTGAGAAGCTAAATGTCTGCATACTGTGTTTTGTCTTTTTTTATATATTGCAGAATCCAATGAGCACAAGAGGTAATGGTGTTTGCTCTCCACATTCATGGAGCTGCAAAAGAAGGAAAGGCTCAAATTAAGTTGAAATAGTATACAGTACAGTATGTATGAACTATAATTTTTCAAAATCTGCTGGTTGTCTTTCTATAGTCGTTGATAAGGCCGGGAAAGTGGCTTGAAATACACTGT
The DNA here is from genome assembly GCF_045791955.1 of Oncorhynchus clarkii lewisi. NCBI lineage: Eukaryota > Metazoa > Chordata > Actinopteri > Salmoniformes > Salmonidae > Oncorhynchus > Oncorhynchus clarkii. The sequence goes on from NC_092153.1 coordinate 64,283,207, forward strand.
GTACCCCAACAGGCTAAGTGGAACATGGCACTGGCTCCAGTTGGGACATAAAATCAATGATGGCTCTACTGCCAACATCAAATGAGATGAAAGTTACATCAAAGTTACTTGTGAAAAATACAATCAGACTGCATTTCATGGCTTTCGTCCCTAACATTTACTGCCAGTATCAAGCAATATCAAGTCAATATCAATGGAAACCAGGTTTTAAGTTCACACAAAATTTGATACTGGCACAGAATTCTAGAATACATTCAGTCCCAATGACATCGGCTTAGCTTCTTAAACGATTAATTGAGCACAGGAATAGGGCTAAAAAGAAAGGAAACTCAAAGAGAAGAGTGGTTGCAGAGGTACGAGGTATAGTCTGAGATTCAACCAAAAGCCTTGAGCATATTCTCATGGTCTACCACCGCAACCATCGTTGTCTATTAGTGTATCGTTGTCTATTCTTATTACAGAAATTATGGTTTGTTTGTTTTTGCCCCTACCCCTACCTGTGACGGAATTCATGGTGTCATTTCAAACAGCCCTTAGGCCTTCAAAGTGTTCTCTGATCTCTCTGAAGGCTGTTTATCAAACATCCCCTTTCATTAGACTATCAACAGGGTTGTCACCACACCAACTGCAGACGTTATCAGCCTTATCGTCATGGCAACTGGAGTTTGTCACACCAGTGGGGGTGGCGGGAGACAGGGGACGTCCATGTTGCTCGAAATGCGTGTTGATGAGTGATGTTGTCTGACGGCTGATGTTGGGTGATGTTATGCGAAGCATGCGGAAATGGGCATGACAGAGGTCGGTGAAACCATTAGCGAATGGAAGGGGGAGGGATGTGGGACGGTGTCCTCGTGATGGGGAGGGTGGGGCGGCTGTCTTCTTGTGGTGACGGAACGTTATCATGTTAGCTTTGCATTCATTACATGAGGTGTTCGTCTGGGACAGCCTCCATATATACATGTCACAGGTGTCATGGTAGGAAAATATGTGACTTATTGTCATGAAGATGGAAGTGAAGGGTATCTTGTTGTTTTGTCCCACAATTCTCTCTGGCTCTCTCGTTGTCCTCAGCCTACTCTGACATCTTTGACCAGCCCATCTGTGGCTCCTAGATTACTTCAGGAACAGAGGAGACGTCTCTACAGAGTGAGTCCTTCAGTTTAAGGAGAAGACACACCAACATACGAGTGCACACACACAAACGCATGCATGCACGCACACACGAACACACAAGTCTTGCTGAGTTAAATAATTGTTGAATTTGGAAAATGAGCACAAGGCCTATGCAATGTAACATTTGCCATACTTTATCTGCCATTGTACTTGACATACAGTAATTATGACGTATGACATGTCTATGGTATCACAACAGCTATTATAGACACAGCATGACAACTGTCGCATGAATGCCTGAATTGATCAAAGCCAGTTGTTGAACTGAGCCAGGTTGTGCTGTTACATACAATTGCAATGTAATGTCAGGCATGTCATGTTGCGGTTGATTAATGGAGGTTGAATGAGAGATTGAAATAAATGTTTTAGGCCCTAATCTATGGTTTTCAAATGACTGGGAATGCAGTTATGCATCTGTTGGTCACAGATACCTTTTCTTTTAAAGGTAGGGGCGTGGATCAGAAAACCAGTCAGTAGCTGGTGTGACCACCATTTACTTCATGCAACGCGACACATCTCCTTCTTGAACAGGCTGTTGATTGTGGCCTGTGGAATGTTGTTCCGCTCCTCTACAATGGCTGTGCGAGGTTGCTGGATATTGAAGGGAAGTGGAACATGCTGTTGTACAGGTTGATCCAGAGGATCCCAAACATGCTCAATTCCACTAATTCTCTAAAACAATGTTGGAGGTGGCTTATGGTAGGGAAATTAACTTTAAATTATCTGGTAACAGCTCTGGTGGACATTCCTGCAGTCAGTATGCCAATTGCATGCTCCCTCAAAACTTGAGACATCTGTGGCATTGTGTTGTGACAAAACTGCACATTTTAGAATGGCCTTTTATTATTCTCAGCACAAGGTGCACCTGTGTAATGATCATGCTGTTTAATCAGCTTCTTGATAGGCCACACCTATCAGGTGGATGGATTATCTTGGCAAAGGGGAAATGCTCACTTACAGGGATGTAAACACAATTTGAGAGAAATAAGCTTTTTGTGCATATGGAACACTTCTGGGATCTTTTATTTCAGCTCATGAAACATGGGACCAACACTTTACATGTTGCGTATATTTGTATATTTCAGAACAGTTTAACGCTGCTTTGAGACAAGCGTGGGGACTGGTCTTGATAAATCAATGAATGTCCGATTTTTTTTCCACTGAATCTCCTTTGGATATTGGTTAGGCCAGAATTAGGCTGTAGAAATGTTAGCTAAATTGAGGTGAGTGCTGCTCATGATCATCTTGTCTAATTGGCTCATTTATTATCACTGATCAGAATATTTAGTTTAACAAGTGGATTATTTTGCACTTCACTCGCAGTCGTGTAGTAGCCAAGGCCTTCTCTCAACCAAAAGCCTGTGACTTATCTTAATCAATTAATGTGATTTTGTTTCACTGAATCAAGTATATTTGGTTAATGCTCTGGCTGGGCAAATACATGGACTTGGTATAACTCATCTATTTGTTTGCTAATCTATCACTATCAGAAACACTTAGAATGCAATAATGTAGCCTAAATAAAGTTTAGGCCTATTACTTTTGCTTGATCGCGTATAGGTAACTCCAAAAGCAGGCTCCACAAGGGCTCCCTAGTGGCGTAGTGATCTAAGACATTGCATTTCAGTGCGAAGAGTTATCACTGTAGTACCTGGTTCAAATCCAGGCTGTATCACATCAGCTGCACAGTTTGCCCATTGTCATATTGGTTTGGCTGGTGTAGACTGTCAGCATAAATAATATCTCGCCATAAGGCGATTGTTCTCCTGTATATTATGAGTATTTCACTGACTTGCCTAGTTAAATAAAGGTTAAATTAAAAAAAATACACATTTAAAAAAAAGTTTGGAGGTTGTGAAAGACTCGCATGCTTTTGACCTTAATTTGCTACCTGTCAACTTTACTGTTTTTACTTTTTAATTACCGTTTATATTTTAGTTTTTCCCTCACTCAACCTTTTTTTCACTCAAATTTTTCACTCCGGGCGCTTTTCTGGACATGGTTCGTCAGGACCTCCAACAGCCGAAGCTAAGTAGTAACATTAACATGATGCCTTCTAATTGCAATCGCTGTACTCATAATATACAGGAGAACAATCGCCTTATGGCGAGGATAGCTGTGCTGCAAGCCCAGCTTCAGACACAATCGTTAGGCAAGGGTAATTTGAGTGTAGGAAAGGATGAAACAGCGTCTGTGCCACACGTAAGTACAGATAGTAACTTTAGTATAAATCCCCTCGCACGGTCCCCGCAGCCCGACAACTTTCTCATTGCTTCTGGAGGGAAATGCTGTAGGAATGCTCAACCGGTGTCGCTCATTCAGCCGACAGAAACTTTCAACCGGTTTTCCCCATTAAGCAGCGAGTCGGAGTCTGTGGCCGAGCCTTCTCTTGTCTCTACTCCTCCCGTTACGTGGTCTGAGACGCCGAAGCTTCCCACCATTAGCTCTGACAAATTGAAAACCCTAGTCATTGGCGACTCCATTACCCGACTCCATTAAAATGAATCATCCAGCGATCATACACTGTTAACCAGGGGGCAGATCATGATCATTAGAAAGCAAATTACGGACACCTCTTTAAATCTGCGTATTCCTCCAAAGCTCAGTTGTCCTGAGTCTGCACAACTCTGCCAGGACCTAGGATAAAGAGAGACACTCAAGTGTTTTAGTACTCTATCTCTTGACACAATGATGAAAATAATCATGGCCTCTAAACCTTCAAGCTGCATACTGGACCCTATTCCAACTAAACTACTGAAAGAGCTGCTTCCTGTGCTTGACCCTCCTATGTTGAACATACTAAACGGCTCTCTATCCACCGGATGTGTACCAAACTCACTAAAAGTGGCAGTAATAAAGCCCCTCTTGAAAAAGCCAAACCTTGACCAAGAAAATTTAAAAAACTATCGGTCTATTTCGAATCTTCCATTCCTCACAAAAAAATTTGAAAAAGCTGTTGCACAGCAACTCACTAACTTCCTGAATAAAACAAAGTATACAAAATGCTTCAGTCTGGTTTTAGACCCCATCATAGCACTGAGACTGCACTTGTGAAGGTGGTAAATGACCTTTCAATGGCGTCAGACCGAGGCTCTGCATCTGTCCTTGTGTTCCTAGACCTTAGTGCTACTTTTGATACCATCAATCACCACATTTTTTGGAGAGATTGGAAAACCAAATTGGTCTACACGGACAAGTTCTGGCCTGGTTTAGATCTTATCTGTCGGAAAGATATCAGTTAGTCTCTGTGAATGGTTTGTCCTCTGACAAGTCAACTGTAAATTTCGGTGTTCCTCAAGGTTCCGTTTTAGGACCACTATTTTCAATATATATTTTACCTCTTGGGGATGTCATTCGAAAACATAATGTTAACTTTCACTGCTATGCGGATAACACACAGCTGTACATTTCAATGAAACATGGTGAAGCCCCAAAATTGCCCTCGCTAGAAGCATGTGTTTCAGACATAATGAAGTGGATGGCTGCAAACTTTCTACTTTTATACTCGGACAAAACAGAGATGCTTGTTCTAGGTCCCAAGAAGCAAAGAGATCTTCTGTGGAATCTGACAATTAATGTTGATGGTTGAACAGTCGTCTCAAATAAAACTGTGAAGGACCTCGGCGTTACCCTGGACCCTGATCTCTCTTTTGACGAACATATCAAGACTGTTTCAAGGACAGCTTTTTTTACGTAACATTGCAAAAATCAGAAACTTTCTGTCCAAAAATGATGCAGAAAAATTAACCCATGCTTTTGTTACTTCTGCAATGCTCTACTTTCTGGCTACCCGGATAAAGCACTAAATAAACTTCAGTTAGTGGTAAATACGACTGCTAGAATCCTGATTTGAACCAAAAAATGTGATCATATTACTCCAGTGCTAGCCTCCCTACACTGGCTTCCTGTTAAGGCAAGGGCTGATTTCAAGGTTTTACTGCTAACCTACAAAGCATTACATGGGCTTGCTCCTACCGATCTTTCCGATTTGGTCCTGCCGTACATACCTACACGTACACTACGGTCACAAGACGCAGGCCTCCTAATTGTCCCTAGAATTTCTAAGCAAACAGCTGGAGGCAGGGCTTTCTCCTATAGAGCTCCATTTTTATGGAATGGTCTTCCTAGCCATGTGAGAGACGCAGACTCGGTCTCAACCTTTAAGTCTTTACTGAAGACACATCTCTTTAGTGGGTCATATGATTGAGTGTAGTCTGGTCAAATCAAATCAAATTTATTTATATAGCCCTTCGTACATCAGGAGTGTGAAGTGTGGTCCAAGACTGTGAAGGTGAACGGAAAGGCTCTAGAGCAACGAACCGCCCTTGCTGTCTCTGCCTGGCCGGTTCCCCTCTCACCACTGGGATTCTCTGCCTCTAACCCTTTTACAGGGACTGAGTCACTGGCTTACTGGTGCTCTTCCATGCCGTCCCTAGGAGGGGTGCATCACTTGAGTGGGTTGAGTCACTGACGTGATCTTCCTGTCTGGGTTGGCGCCCCCCCTTGGGTTGTGCCATGGCGGAGATCTTTGTGGGCTATACTCGGCCTTGTCTCAGGATGGTAAGTTGGTGGTTGAAGATATCCCTCGAGTGGTGTGGGGGCTGTGCTTTGGCAAATTGTGTGGGGTTATATCCTTCCTGTTTGGCCCTGTCCGGGGGTATCATCGGATGGGGCCACAGTGTCTCCTGAACCCTCCTGTCTCAGCCTCCAGTATTTATGATGCAGTAGTTTATGTGTCGGGGGGCTCGGGTCATTTGTTATATCTGGAGTACTTCTCCTGTCTTATCCGGTGTCCTGTGTGAATTTAAGTATGCTCTCTCTAATTCTCCCTTTCTCTTTCTTTCTCTCTCTCGGAGGACCTGAGCCCTAGGACCATGCCTCAGGACTACCTGGCATGATGACTCCTTGCTGTCCCCAATCCACCTGGCCGTGCTGCTGCTCCAGTTTCAACTGTTCTGCCTGCGACTATGGAACCCTGACCTGTTCACCGGACGTGCTACCTGTCCCAGACCTGCTGTTTTCAACTCTCTGCACCCTCGACAACTCCTGTGATTATTATTATTTGACCATGCTGGTTATGAACATTTTAACATATTGGCCATGTTCTGTTATAATCTCCACCCGGCACAGCCAGAAGAGGACTGGCCACCCCTCATAGCCTGGTTCCTCTCTAGGTTTCTTCCTAGGTTTTGACCTTTCTAGGTTGTTTTTCTTAGCCACCGTGCTTCTACACCTGCATTGCTTGCTGTTTGGGGTTTTAGGCTGGGTTTCTGTGCAGCACTTTGAGATATCAGCTGATCTAAGAAGGGCTATATAAATACATTTGATTTGATTTTGAAAATATAGTTTGCTATTATGATGAAAATACTCAATGTAAGACCTTACGCCTGCTCTCTAACAAAGCGGGGTGAGGGTAGAAAAGAGATGAAACTTGAATCAAAAAAGCATTGGCTTGCCTTGGACTCTGATTTAAAATATCACCATTTTTTATTTATCCCTTTTTCTACCCAATTTCGTGATATCCAATTGCGATCCAATTACGATTTTGTCTCATTGCTGCAATTCCCCAACTGGCTCGGGAGAGGCGAAGATCGAGTCATGCATCCTCCGAAACATGAACCGCCAAACTACGCTTCTAAATACCCGCCCGCTTAACACTGAAGCCAGCTGCACCAATGTGTCGGAGGAAACACCATTCAACTGGCGACCGAAGTCAGCCTGCATGCGCCCGGCCTGCCAAAAGGAGTCACTAGAGCATGATGATCCAAGTAAAAAAAAAACAGGCCAAACCCGGATGACGCTGGGTCAAATCAAATCAAATCAAATTGTATTTGTCACATACACATGGTTAGCAGATGTTAATGCGAGTGTAGCGAAATACTTGTGCTTCTAGTTCCGACCATGCAGTAATATCTAACAAGTAATCTAACAGTTTCACAACTACCTTATACTACCTTATACACACAAGTATAAAGGAATGAATAAAGGAATGAATATATTCATATATCTAGAGATGAGTCAGTGTGTTGGCAGCAGCCACTCAATGTTAGTGATGGCTGTTTAACAGTCTGATGGCCTTGAGATATGTTTGTCAGTCTCTCGGTCCCCGCTTTGATGCATCTGTACTGACCTCACCTTCTGGATGATAGCGGGGTGAAGAGGCAGTGGCTTGGGTGGTTGTTGTCCTTGATGATCTTTTTGGCCTTCCTGTGACATTGGGTGGGGTAGGTGTCCTGGAGGGCTGGTAGTTTGCCCCCGGTGATGCATTGTGCACCGCCCTTTGGGACTCCCGGTCATGGCCGGTTGTTACACAGACATGGATCGAAGCCAGGTCTGTAGTGACGCCTGAAGCACTGTGATGCAGTGCCTTAGACCGCTTGCGACAGACACCCTCCAAAATAGACCATCAAGCACAGGTCTGTTAAAAATTCTCTCCAGTTTAGTCCTGAAGTATGGCTGCCAGCAGAAATTGACATAGGTCTTGTACCACAGTGCACAGCAGATGCATGAGAAGAAACGGTTGAGATGAAGGGACAGTTGGAGAGAACCAGGAAACTAATGACAAAAGCAGAAAAGGAAAAGACTGCTAGCCTAGGAGCTTTGTTTGAGACAGGAAATATTAAAAGAAATGGCAAAAACTTATGAAGACGAACGAGCACAATCTCTTGAACAAAATTGTCTTCTACAGAAACAAAATCGCCTTATACAGGAACAACTCGATTCAGCCCAAAAAATAAATACAAGGAAGTCCACACCAAACTCGATAAATCTTACACGTTAGCTACAAACACCGGTGCGCAACTTGATAACATGGATGCAATTTTGATGAACAACACTCAAAGTAATAATGTTCTAGTCCAAATGCTGCAGACCAAACACGATAAGTTAATGAACACAATGACCAAGATGGATGACAAAACAGCATAACTCATTGAAGTTGCTGACCAAATGAATGATGAGAGAAGCCAAGTGAAGAAGATGTAAAAAATATCTCTAAGCATGTGGAGGAAATCTCATCACTGAATCTCTCGCTATGCACTCAAGACCTCTACCTGCAAACCATGACAGATAAGTACGAGGCCGGACGGAGGAAGTGCGACACTCACGTATCTAAAATAAGTCTCTAAGCGACCAAATGGAATCTGCTATGCAACAGAATACCACCTGGAGGAACTCCAGAACAGTCAAGCACTACAGTGTGACTACCCAACAAAGAAACCAAGCTCGCAACCGGAGCTCGGTACACAAAGGAGGGAATACAACAGAAGGTTTCAGACTAAAGTCCCTCAGTCTTTTCCTCTTGGCCGTTCAGCACAGAGTAATATGGCACCTCCTCCACTTGGCCTTCTGGCCTTTCGGCCCACAATTCAACACAGGATGAAGCAAACCCTCTCTGCACTCTTAGTGCGGAACGCCTTTACAATACCTTTTGACCCAGTTCCATTGAAGCCAAACAAAACTGAGATGTTCTTAGCAGACATAGAGGACGCTTTGGATGGCTTCCCGAATGCAAGGAATGCTATAGGTACTGACAGGCTTTACCTGTTGAAGAGAATGTCGAATGCACACGTGACGAGGTTCATCCGTCCTCAACAGCAACATGTGCCAAACGACTATGCGAAACTTGCCACGGCTTTGAAAATAGAATTCAATGGTTCTGCGACTCACAAACACGACAGCTCGCTGGCTTACACTGTCACAAAAGCTCGGAATGAACACCCACAAGCAGTAGCGGATTTAGGTATAGGCAACATAGGCAGCTGCCCAGGGCAGCATCTTGCCGTGGGCGGCACAGGGCAACTGCACACAAAAATTTGGAATGGTGACATTTGCGTGATCGGTTTTCCATCGCTCATTTTCACGTCACATCAATGAAATCATGTCACCGTGTGGGACTGTTGGTCAATTAAACTTGTCAGAGTGGGCGCCCTGATTCTAGTATGTGAGCTAGGCATGCTACTGCCTGGGAAGTTCTCCCACTCAGAAGTACGAGATGGGGAGAGGGGCAGGGGTAGGTTGACCTCAGGTCTCCCGACTGGAAGCCCGATGTAGGGGGCGTGGGGGAATCTATCAAATAGCGCACCTCTAACTTTGTACAGTACTAATATAATTCGTAAATTCAGTCACAGAATGCAATTCCTATGGCTTCCAAAGGGTGTCAGCACTATGTTCAAGGTTTCAGGCTTGTAACCTCAAAAACAAATAAGAAATATCAGTTTTAGCATAAGAACACATGGAAATTTCTTGGAAATTCGTGTTTGAAAACATAACGCACCTGCTAAAATCAGTTTCCCGTTGAACATACTTCTTTCTGTAAGAAATATATTTTGATTATATTTTAGGGTATCTAAGGAGTAAATAGAAACGTATTTTGACATGATGGAACAAAGTTTAGGGGTAGATTTTCGGATTCCTTTCTCTGCATCTTGAACGAGTGGATTACTCAAATCGATGGCGCCAAATAAATTGAATATTTTGGGATATAAAGAAGGATTTTATCTAACGAAACAACGCTGCATGTTATAGCTGGGACCCTTTGGATGACAAATCAGAGGAAGATTTTCAAAAGGTAAGTGAATATTTAATCGTTATTTGTGAATGTATGTGCCGGTGGAAAAATATTTTGATGTGGGGTGCCTTCCTCAAACAATCGCATGGCATTTTTTGGTGTAATAGCAACTGTAAATCGGACAGTGCATTTAGATTAACAAGAATTTAAGCTTTCAGCCAATATAAGACACTTATATGTACATAAAAGTTTAAGATCCATAAATCCGAATGGCTTCCGGTATCACCTATTAATGCTCATTGGACCCTATGATCACTCGGCTACACATGCCTCTCTCTAATGTCAACATGCCTTGTCTCCTGATGTTTCGGTTAGTTATTGTTTTATTTCACTATAGAGACCCTAGCCCAGCTCAACATGCTTTAGATAGGTCTTTTGTTACACATCCCACACATGGGGAGACCTCACCTGGCTTAGCTGGTGTCTCCAGAGATGCAAGCTCTCTCATCGTCACTCAATGACTAGGTTTACCCCTCACTGTACTAACATCCTACAATACCATTGTCTGTACATTATGCACTGAATCTATTCAACCACGCCCAGAAATCTTCCCATTTTATTCTGTGTTCCCAACACACTAGACGACCAGTTCTTAACCTGTAGTGACACCCCATCCCGTGAACGGGACCGTTTTTATCATCTGACACTAATTAGCATAACGCAACGGACATAAATCTTCCTAGAAAATATTCCTATTCATGAAAATCACAAGTGAAATATATTGGAACACAGCTTAGCCTTTTGTTAATCACCCTGTCATCTCAGATTTTCAAAATATGCTTTACAGCCAACGCTAGACAAGCATTTGTGTAAGTTTATCATAGCCTAGCATAGCATTATGCCTTGCTATCAGCAGGCAACCTTGTCACGGAAATCAGAAAAGCAATCAAATTAAATTGTTTACCTTTGATGAACGTCAGATGTTTTCACTCACGAGACTCCCAGGTAGACAGCCAAAGTTCATTTTTTCCCAAACTATTATTTTTGTAGGCGAAATAGCTTCGTTTGTTCTTCACGTTTGGCTGAGAAATCGCCCGGAAATTAGCTCCATAATATCGACAGAAACATGGCAAACGTTGTTTAGAATCCATCCTCAAGATGTTTTTCTAATATCTATTCGATGATATATCTGTCGGGACAATTCGTTTTTCACTAGGACCGATTGGAATAATGGCTACCTCTGTATTTTACGCGAGAATCTCTCTCGGAGCCACCATGTGACCACTTACGCAATGTGGCCGCCTACGGCTAATCTTCAACAGAAATGCGTAAAACTACGACACAATGCTGTAGACATCTTGGGGAATACGTAGAAAGCGTAAGCTCGTTGATGGTACATTCACAGCTGAATAGGGAGTCATTGGAACGCAGCGCTTTCAAAACCTAGGGCACTTCAGGATTGGATTTTTCTCAGGCTTTCGCCTGCAACATCTGTTCTGTTATACTCACAGATAATATCTTTACAGTTTTGGAAACATTAGAGTGTTTTCTATCCAAAGCTGTCAATTATATGCATATTCTAGCATCTTTTCCTGACAAAATATCCTGTTGAAAACGGGAACGTTTTTTTTCAAAAATGAAAATACTGCCCCCTAACACCAATTAAAGCCTTTAGCCGTACCCTTATTCTAATCCTCTTCTGTTCCTCTGGCGATGTAGGTTAACCCAGGCCCTGTAGACCCCAGTTCCACTGCTATTCCCCAGGCGATCTCGTTTGTTGACTTCTGTAACCAAAAAAGCCTTGATCGTACTGTTAGGTGACCTAAACTGGGATATGTTTGGCACCCCGGCCATCCTACAATCTAAGCTAGATGCCATCAATCTCACACAAATTATCAAGGAACCTACCAGGTACAACCATAAATTCGTAAACATGGACACCCTCATAGATATAATCCTGACCAACTCTCCCTCTAAATACACCTCTGCTGTCTTCAACCAGGATATCAGCGATCACTGCCTCATTGCCTGCGTCAGGGGCCCGTGGTCAAACACTTCAGCGAGCAGGCCTTTCTAATCGACCTGGCCCGGGTATCCTGGAAGGATATTGACCTCATCCCATCAGTAAAGGATGCCTGGTTGTTCTTAAAAGTGTTTTCCTCACCATCTTAAATAAGCATGCCCTATTCAAAAAATGTAGAACTGAGAAAAGATATAGCCCTTGATTCACTCCAGACTTGACTGAACTTGACCAGCACAAAAACAACTTGTGGCATACTGCATTAGCATCGAAAAGCCCCCGCGATATATATACACAGTCAATTAGGAAAGCTAAGGATAGCTTTTTCAAACAGAAATTTCCATCCTGTAGCACTAATTCCAAAAAGTTTTGGGACACTGTAAAGTCCATGGAGAATAAGAGCACCTCCTCCCAGCTGCCCACTGCACTGAGGCTAGGAAATACTGTCACCACCGATAAATCTACAATAATCGAGAATTTCAATAAGCATTTTTCTACGGCCGGCCATGCTTTCCACCTGGCTACCCCTTCATATCGTCTGAGATCCCTAAAGATTGGAAAGCTGCCGCGGTCATCCCCCTCTTCAAAAGGGGGAGACACTCTAGACCGTAACTGTTACAGATCTATTTCCATCCTGTCCTGCCTTTCTAAAGTCTTCAAAAGCCAAGTTAACAAACAGATCACCGACCATTTCGAATCCTACCGTACCTTCTCCACTATGCAATCTGGGTTCCGAGCTGGTCATGGGTGCACGTCAGCCACGCTCAAGGTCCTAAACGATATCATAACCGCCATAGATAAAAGGCTCTTACGGATATTGAGACGCTTGCGTCTCTCCTAGCCAATAGCCTTGGGAAATGCGTAGCGCCAAATTCAAATAGTACTCGATAAAACTCAAACTTTCATTAAATCACACATGCAGGGTACTCAATTAAAGATACACTCGTTGTGAATCCAGCCAACATGTCAGCTTTCGGCGAAAGCATGAGAAGCTATTATCTGATAGCATGCACCCCTCATCTTTTGTTTACGTCTCGGTCATGTGTTAAAACTGTTTGAATCATGTGTTTCACATGACCGAGACGTAAACAAAATAATTAGTGTAGCCGGCGCTACACAAAACGCAGAAATAAAATATAAAACATGCATTACCTTTGACGAGCTTCTTTGTTGGCACTCCAATATGTCCCATAAACATCACAATTGGTTATTTTTTTCGATTAAATCCGTCCATGTATACCCAAAATGTCCATTTATAAAGCCCGTCTGATCCAGAAAAAAACAGCTTTCCAAAACGCAACGTCATTTCAAAACATTTAAAAAGTTGCCTATAAACTTTGCCAAAATACTTCAAACTACTTTTGTAATCCAACTTTAGGTATTTGTAAACGTTAATAATCGATCAAATTGATGACGGGGCGATCTGTATTCAATAGCAGTGAGTCAACAAATCATGGACGATTTTCTCTCTTTCATATATATCCGGCGTGTACCCACTGACAGGAAGTGCCTATTCTTCATTTCACCAAGGATTAACTTCAACCCAATTCCCAAGACTGGCGACATCGTGTGGAAGCTGTAGGAACTGTAAACTGGGCGCTATCTATTTTCCCTTGCCATAGACAATTCAGGGACCTGGCGGAGGGAATTCTTTTTTTTCTGAACAGTTTTTCCTTGGGGTTTTGCCTGCTACACAAGTTCTGTTATAGTCACAGACATGATTTAACCAGTTTTATAAACTTCAGAGTGTTTTCTATCCACACATACTAATCATATGCATATACTATATTCCTGCAATGAGTAGCAGGACGTTGAAATTTTGCACGCTTTTTATCAAAAAATGCACCCTAACTACTAAGAGGTCAAACAGATCACCGACCATTTCGAATCCTACTGTACCTTCTCCACTATGCAATCTGGGTTCCGAGCTGGTCATGGGTGCACCTCAGCCACGCTCAAGGTCCTAAACGATATCATAACCGCCATAGATAAAAGACAGTACTGTGCAGCCATTTTCATCGACCTGGCCAAGGCTTTCAACTCTGTCAATCACCGCATTCTTATCGGCAGACTCAATAACCTTGGTTCCTCAAATGACTGCCTCGCTTGGTTCACCAACTACTTCTCAGATAGAGTTCAGTGTGTCAAATCGGAGGGCCTGTTGTCCGGACCTCTGACAGTCTCAATGGGGGTGCCACAGGGTTCAATTCTCGGGCCAAGTCTTTTCTCTGTATATATCAATGATGTCGCTCTTACTGCTGGTGATTCTCTGATCCACCTTTATGCAGACGACACCATTCTGTATACATCTGGCCCTTCCTTGGGCACTGTGTTAAAACATCTTTGGGATAGGGGGCAGCATTTTCACTTTTGGATAAATAGCGTGCCCAATTTCAACTTCCTGCTACTCATGCCAAGAATATAAGATATGCATATTATTAGTAGATTTGGATAGAAAACACTGAAGTTTCTAAAACTGTTTGAATCATGTCTGTGAGTATAACATAACTTATGTAGCAGGCAAAACCCCAAGGACTAACCATTCAGAATTTTTTGTTGTTGTTGAGGTCAATGAGTTTCAATGAGTTTTCATTGGGAAACGAGGAGTCTATTGCACTTGTTTGCAGTTCCTACCGCTTCCACTGGATGTCACCAGTCTTTGGAAATTGTGTCACGCCCTGACCATAGTTTACTTTGTATTTTCTATGTTCAGCCTGATATGGTTCTCAGTCAGAGGCAGGTGTTCGTCATTGTCTCTGATTGGGAACCATATTTAGGTAGCCTGGATTTCACTGTGTTTTTGTGGGTGATTGTTCCTGTCTATGTGTTTTTCACCAGATAGGCTGTTTAGGTTTTCGTTACGTTCTTCACGTTCTTTGTTTTGTAGTATTGTATTGGAGATTCGTGTTTCGTATTATTAATAAACATGGATCGTAATCGACACGCTGCATTTTGGTCCGACTCTCCTTCGTATGAAGACGAAACTCGTTACAGAATCACCCACCACCAACGGACCAAGCAGCGTGTCAACAGGCAGGAGCAGCGCGAGGAGAAGCGCAATAAGGATTTCTGGACATGGGAGGAAATCCTCGACGGGAGAGGACCCTGGGCTAAACCAGGGGAGTGTAGCCGCACTAAGGTGCAGCGGGAGAAGAAACAACAGGAACAGCCCAAGGAGGAGTACAGTATGGAGTATACTACTTGGGAGGAGATCGACAGGTGGGCGGCCGACCCAGGGAGAGTGCCGGAGCCCGCCTGGGATTCGCTGGAGCAGTGCGAGGAGGGTTACCGTAGAATGGAGGCGGTGAAAGCAGAGAGGCGCTGGTATGAGAAGGCAGCACGGCGACGCGGATGGAAGCCTGAGAGGCAGCCCCAAAAATTTCTTGGGGGGGGGCTAACAGGGAGTATGGCTATGCCAGGTAGGAGACCTGAGCAGACTCCCTGTGCTTACCGGGGGGCTAGAGAGACCGGACAGGCACCGTGTTATGCAGTGGTGCGCACGGTGTCTCCAGTGCGGGTGCATAGCCCGGTGCGGTATATTCCAGCTCCGCGTGTCTGCCGGGCTAGATTGAGCGTCGAGCCTAATGCCATGAAGCCGGCTCTACGCAGCTGGTCCCCAGTGCGTCTCCTTGGGCCGGCTTACATGGCACCAGCCTTGCGCTCGGTGTCTCCGGTTCGCCTGCATAGCCCAGTGCGGGCTATTCCACCTCGCCGCACTGGCAGGGCGACCGTGAGTATTCAACCAGGTAAGGTTGGGCAGGCTCGGTGCTCAAGAGCTCCAGTGCGCCTGCACGGTCCGGTTTTTCCAGTACCACCTCCACACCCCAGCCCTCCGGTAGCAGCTCCCCGCACCAGGCTTCCTGTGCGTGTCCTCGGCCCAGTACCACCAGTGCCAGCACCACGCATCAGGCCTACAGTGCGCCTCGCCTGTCCAGCGCTGTCGGAGCCCTCCTCCTCTCCAGCGTTGTCGGAGTCTCCCGCCTGTTTAGCGCTGTTAGAGCCTTCCTTCTCTACAGCGCTGCCGGAGTCTCCCGCCTGTTCAGAACTGCCAGTTTGCAAAGAGCTGCCAGTTAGCATAGAGCTGCCAGTTAGCATAGAGCTGCCAGTTAGCATAGAGCTGCCAGTTAGCATAGAGCTGCCAGTTAGCATAGAGCTGCCAGTTAGCATAGAGCTGCCAGTTAGCATAGAGCTGCCAGTTAGCATAGAGCTGCCAGTCTGCAAGGAGCTGCCAGTCTGCAAGAAGCTGCCAGTCTGCAAGGAGCTGCCAGTCTGCAAGGAGCTGCCAGTCTGCATAGAGCTGCCAGTCTGCAAGGAGCTGCCAGTCTGCAAGGAGCCGCCAGACCTGCCAGTCTGCAAGGAGCCGCCAGAGCTGCCAGTCTGCAAGGAGCCGCCAGAGCTGCCAGTTAGCATGGAGCAGCCAGGGCCGCCAGTCAGTATGGAGCAGCCAGGGCCGCCAGTCAGCATGGAGCAGCCAGGGCCGCCAGTCAGCATGGAGCAGCCAGGGCCGCCAGTCAGCATGGAGCAGCCAGTCAGCATGGAGCAGCCAGAGCAGCCAGTCAGCATGGAGCAGCCAGAGCTGCCAGTCAGCATGGAGCAGCCAGTCAGCATGGAGCAGACAGGGCCGCCAGTCAGCATGGAGCAGCCAGGGCCGCCAGTCAGCATGGAGCAGCCAGGGCCGCCAGTCAGCATGGAGCAGCCAGGGCCGCCAGTCAGCATGGAGCAGCCAGTCAGCATGGAGCAGCCAGTCAGCATGGAGCAGCCAGAGCAGCCAGTCAGCATGGAGCAGCCAGAGCTGCCAGTCAGCATGGAGCAGCCAGTCAGCATGGAGCAGCCAGAGCTGCCAGTCAGCATGGAGCAGCCAGTCAGCATGGAGCAGCCAGAGCTGCCAGTCATCATGGAGCAGCCAGTCAGCATGGAGCAGCCAGAGCTGCCAGTCGACCAGACTCTCCCAGATCTGCCAGTCGACCAGACTCTTCCAGATCTGCCAGTTGACCAGACTCTTCCAGATCTGCCAGTCGTCCAGACTCTTCCAGATCTGCCAGTCGTCCAGACTCTTCCAGATCTGCCAGTCGTCCAGACTCTTCCAGATCTGCCAGTCGTCCAGACTCTTCCAGATCTGCCAGTCGACCAGACTCTTCCAGATCTGCCAGTCGACCAGACTCTTCCAGATCTGCCAGTCGACCAGACTCTTCCAGATCTGCCAGTCGACCAGACTCTTCCAGATCTGCCAGTCGTCCAGACTCTCTCAGATCTGCCAGTCGTCCAGACTCTCTCAGATCTGCCAGTCGTCCAGACTCTCCCAGATCTGCCAGTCGACCAGATTCTCCCAGATCCGCCAGTCGACCAGATTCTCCCAGATCCGCCAGTCGACCAGATTCTCCCAGATCCGCCAGTCGACCAGATTCTTCCAGATCTGCTAGTCGACCAGGATCTGCTGAAACCGCCAGCCAGCCAGGTTCTGGTAGTTTCTACTACCTGCCTGGGCTTCCTCTCAGTGCTGAGCTTCTTCTCAGTGCTGAGCTTCCTCTCAGTGCTGAGCTACCCATCTGTCCCGAGTTACCTCTGTCCCGAGCTGTCCCTCTGTCCCATGTTATCATTGTGGTGGGTAACCTATTTAGGGACGTTTAGGAGGGGGATTAAAACTGTCATGGAGTGGGGTCCACGTCCAGCGCCAGAGCCGCCACCGCGGACAGATGCCCACCCAGACCCTCCCCTATAGGTTCAGGTTTTGCGGCCGGAGTCCGCACCTTGGGGGGGGGGTACTGTCACGCCCTGACCATAGTTTACTTTGTATTTTCTATGTTCAGCCTGATATGGTTCTCAGTCAGAGGCAGGTGTTCGTCATTGTCTCTGATTGGGAACCATATTTAGGTAGCCTGGATTTCACTGTGTTTTTGTGGGTGATTGTTCCTGTCTATGTGTTTTTCACCAGATAGGCTGTTTAGGTTTTCGTTACGTTCTTCACGTTCTTTGTTTTGTAGTATTGTATTGGAGATTCGTGTTTCGTATTATTAATAAACATGGATCGTAATCGACACGCTGCATTTTGGTCCGACTCTCCTTCGTATGAAGACGAAACTCGTTACAAATTGGTTGAGGTTATTCCTTTGTGTAATGAAGAAGTACAGCCATCTTGGATCAGGGTAGCGTTATGTGTACTGTTTAAGAGTTGCGCAAGACTAGAAAACTAGCTTTAGTTTGTGATCCTCCTGTATTGTAAACAGATAGACCTGTCTTCAATTTGATCGATTATTAACCTTTAAAAATACCTAAAGTTGTATTACAAAGTCGTAATACAAAGTTGTATTACAGGTAACTTTTGAGATATTTGGTAGTGACGTTGCGCAAATTGGAAGCTTTTTTTTCTGGATCAAATGCGCCAAATAAATGGACATTTTGGATATATATCTACGGAATTCATCGAAACAAAAGGACCATTTGTGATGTTTCTGGGACATATTGGAGTGCCAACAAAAGAAGCTCGTCAAAGGTAAGGCATGATTTATATTTTATTTCTGCGTTTTATGTGGTGCCTGCAGGGTTGAAATATGCTATTCTCTCTTTGTTTACTGTTGTGCTATCATCAGATAATAGCTTCTTATGCTTTCGCCGAAAAGCCTTTTTGAAATCTGACATGTTGGCTGGATTCACAACGAGTGTAGCTTTAATTTGTCATCTTACATGTGTGATTTAATGAAAGTTAGATTTTTATAGTATTTTATTTGAATTTGGCGCACTGCATTTTCCTTGGCAATTGGCCAGGTGGGACATTTGCGTCCCGCCTATCCCAGAGGTTCACAAACCTCCAAACGAGCTTCATTGCCATACAACACTCCTCCTGTAGCCTTCTGTGACCTCCAACTGCTCTTAAATGGTAGTAAAACTAAATGCTTGCTCTTCAACCAATTGCTGCCCACACCTGCCCGCCCACCTAGTATCACTACTCTGGATGGTTCTGACTTAGAATATGTGGACAACTACAAATAACTAGGTGGTTAGACTGTAAACTCTCCTTCCAGACTCACGTTAAGCATCTCCAATTTTAAAGCTAATTTCCTGCTATTCCACACATTTTGCCTTGATGCTGCGAGAAAAATGTGTAGTGCATTTGAGGTTTCAAAAGTTTTCTGAAGTTTGTAATTTAGTTTGACATTTCAGACTTGATTTCCCTTCACGAAAATGTATCAAACCCTACAAAAATGTGAATGAATTATAATCCATATAATTCACATTTCCTGTTGCTGCAAGATTATTTTCATGCTGTATCAAACTGTCTCAGATTAAGATCCTACATCCGTAGGCAGTTCATTGAAGGTGTTTTTGCTCAGTCTAAGAAATCAAGTTATGTGCAGCAGTGAGAGACTCCTAAACCTCTGAGACAAATCTGTGTGTGGCCCACAATGAAGAAGAAGTAAAGAAAAACTTTGAACCTGTTCTTCTCTCCTTAATCAATATTACTTTCCTTCCGGCCGAGCTTAAGAAAAAGGTTTGTGAAAGTCTTACAAATTCAATTTTAAATTGAATTGTTGTTCTCCCGGGCGGGTGCTTTTTGTCATATGTTAACATTTTATCACTGATGCCATCTTGACAGTTTCCTTTGGCATTTCTCCGATTGCGGTTATTAACACCCACAAGGAAGAAAATCCATATTCCACGACTTGTTGTTTGTCAGTTGTCAGCATTAATAACATCGTCAGCCTGCAGGATACGTGGCAATTACTCCCAGACTCTCAATTAATGAGCTTTCTGAAAATGGTATTATTACCGTTACAGAGCTTTAGCAAACATTGCCAGACTTCACCTCTCTTTCTGCTTTTCAAACAGACACCAGTAGACTAGTTTGGGCCAAGGATGCAAAAGCTATAGCTTTGAAAGCAAAGAAAATTATTTAAGCATTAACATGGTCTTCTTTGAGTTGGAAACCAATTTGTAACGTATTAATTACAATCATCCTACCAAAGCGGTGTCAAGGAAACAGAATGCCTTCTAAGGACAATATGCTGAAGAGATGAAAATGTGGTTGAAATGAGCACATTGTGAGGAATAAAGCAGGGTCCTTATAAATGTGTGGTTGTGGTAGGCCACAATTTCTTTCCGACGAGTCCCGTGACACTTGTGGGAGTCGTAGTGACACTCCCAACCCCCAGACCAAACCCCAGATGGAAATGGTCTAAGAGTGTAAAAGAATCATGTTGACAGAATTCAGGACACGGTTAAAAGGTCTAATTTGTCAAGAGAATTCCTCGCCTCAGGCTCTCTCTCTTCTGCCTACCTCCCTCCCTCACTTGCTCTCTCTGTCTCTCTCTTGCTAATTTATTTATCAATTCATTACGATTGCCCTTCCCTCCCATCTCAACTTCTCTGAGGGTCCCCCCCCCCCCACCACCACCACCACCACTCAACGTTGGAGGAAGAGATACCCCAAATACCCTTTAACTCTCAAGAAGTCTCTTTTATTAAAACTTCTTAGGAACATTTAACATAATTCTTCCAAAGGCAACTCCGGCCATTATACATTCAGAAAATGCAACCTCAATCCCATTTTTGGAGTGCGCAAATATCTTTTCAGTGGAGTACAGTGGGGCAAAAAAGTACTTAGTCAGCCACCAATTGTGCAAGTTCTCCCACTTAAAAAGATGAGAGAGGCCTGTAAGTTTCATCATAGGTACACTTCTACTATGACAGACAAAATGAGAAAAAAAAATCCAGAAAATCACATTGTAGGATTTTTAATGAATTTATTTACAAATTATGGTGGAAAATAAGTATTTGGTCACCTACAAACAAGCAAGATTTCTGGCTCTCACATACCTGTAACTTCTTCTTTAAGAGGCTCCTCTGTCCTCCACTCATTACCTGTATTAATGGCACCTGTTTGAACTTGTTATCAGTATAAAAGACACCTGTCCACAACCTCAAACAGTCACACTCCCAACTCCACTATGGCCAAGAACAAAGAGCTGTCAAAGGACACCAGAAACAAAATTGTAGACCTGCAGCAGGCTGGGAAGACTGAATCTGCAATAGGTAAGCAGCTTGGTTTGAAGAAATCAATACAAGACCACTGATAATCTCCCTCGATCTGGGGCGAGATATCACCCCGTGGGGTCAAAAATGATCACAAGGTGAGCGGTGAACGGTGAGCAAAAATCCCAGAACCACACGGGGGGACCTAGTGAATGACCTGCAGAGAGCTGGGACCAAAGTAACAAAGCCTACCATCAGTAACACACTACGCCGCCAGGGACTCAAATCCTGCAGTGCCCCTGCTTAAGCCAGTACATGTCCAGGCCCGTCTGAAGTTTGCTAGAGAGCATTTGGATGATCCAGAAGAAGATTGGGAGAATGTCATATGGTCAGATGAAACCAAAATATAACTTTTTGGTAAAAACTCAACTCATCGTGTTTGGAGGACAAAGAATGCTGAGTTGCATCCAAAGAACACCATACCTACTGTGAAGCATGGGGGTGTAAACATCATGCTTTGGGGCTGTTTTTCTGCAAAGGGACCAGGACGACTGATTCGTGTAAAAGAAAGAATGAATGGTGCCATAAATCGTGAGATTTTGAGTGAAAACCTCCTTCCATCAGCAAGGTTATTGAAGATGAAACGTGGCTGGGTCTTTCAGCATGACAATGATCCCAAACACACCGCCCGGGCAACGAAGAAGTGGCTTCGTAAGAAACATTTCAAGGTCCTGGAGTGTCCTTGCCAGTGTCCAGATCTCAACCCCATAGAAAATCTTTGGAGGGAGTTGAAAGTCTGTGTTGCCCAGCAACAGCCCCAAAACATCACTGCTCTAGAGGAGATCTGCATGGAGGAATGGGCCAAAATATCAGCAACAGTGTGTGAAAACCTTGTGAAGACTTACAGAAAACGTTCGACCTCTGTCATTGCCAACAAAGGGTATATAGCAAAGTATTGAGATAAACTTTTGTTATTGACCAAATACTTATTTTCCACCATAATTTGCAAATAAATTCATAAAAAATGCTACAATCTGATTTTCTGGATTTTTTTTTCTAATTTTGTCTGTCATAGTTGAGGTGTACCTATGATGAAAATTACAGGCCTCTCTCATCTTTTTAAGTGGGAGAACTTGCACAATTGGTGGCTGACTAAATATTTTTTGCCCCACTGTATAATGAAAACAGGTTTGATGATATTTTGAATGTAATATTAAGAAAGAAGACAAATGGATACAGCATATTCATGGTCCTGGCACAATGGCCACTCCATGGTAAGAGACGTCATGGTTTCGGGAGCAAAAACCCTGTGCTACCCCTGGGCTCAAGTACAGGATAGTACTAGGCTTCTCCCAATAGTTCTATGCCAGCACACAAAGTTTGATGCTGTTGTAGTCCATGTAGAATTTAATTACATTAGGAACGGTAGCTCGGAACGGATGAAACAGGATTTTGAAGAATTGATTGGGTCTCTGCTGGACACCAAAAAACGTCCTATCATTTCTGGCCCTGTGCCCTCGCTTGGTTGAGGTAGTGAACTTTTTAGCAGGCTACTAGCACTTCACAACCGGCTACGTGACTACTGCAGCTCCTTGGGTGTAACTTTTGAAGACAACTTTGACACCTTTGGGAGCAGAGGATTTGAGACCACCCAAATAATTTCAGTGCCTGGATCCTGTCCAAACACTACAAGGCAGCGCTGAGGCATTGACTGATCAAATCAAGCTCCTCAAAGGTATTTGCTCCCATTAAATCGCAGCAATATTATTCCGCCACAGCTTCCCATGTTGATTTGGGTCTTGTAAATAGTAATTCCGTACCTGTTCATTTAATTTCCTTTCATAACTCTGTTAGCTCACATAAGGAACCCACTGTTGTTAGCTCCACCTATGCCATTAACAGTTTTATATCAAGCTATCGTTTTTCTACATGTGCTCATAAGCAAAGGGGTATTGTCAATAGTAATCTTGTGCACATTTACCTGAATTCTACTATTAGCTCTCAAACTTTGAATCCAATCCAATCTCATCCAGTTCTATTG
Organism: Oncorhynchus clarkii lewisi; assembly: GCF_045791955.1. Lineage (NCBI taxonomy): Eukaryota > Metazoa > Chordata > Actinopteri > Salmoniformes > Salmonidae > Oncorhynchus > Oncorhynchus clarkii. The sequence goes on from NC_092153.1 coordinate 64,305,917, forward strand.
ACTCGTGTCACCATGGATACTGCTGCTTTCAAATCTCGCAGAGGGCTTTGACTGTTACATATACATGTTTGAAGCTCGATGTCTAAAGATTTTCTGGATGTCTAGGTGCATGACTCTAGAGACCTGACTGAATAATTTGATTATGGATAAGGAAGTTGCCATTGCGTACTACAACAATTTCAGATGTGATAGACAAACAACGGGGGAGGGCTGGCTATTTATGTAAGATCTTCTCTTATGGCATCATGCTCTCTTAGCATCTCTGTCCCCAAAATGTGGGAGTTGTTGGTTAAAAAAGTGTCCATAAGCAAAAATATGCATTTATTTTTTGCGGTTGTCTACCACCCCGAGCCGCTTCTGCAGAGGCTGTTTGGTATTATTTCTGATTATTTACAACTGTTTCTGTTATCTGAACTGGTTGTGTTAGGAGATCTAAATCTTGATTGGCTTACACATGCCTCAAATCAGTTTAAGAATATCTGTCTTTAGTTCAACTTGACTCAGCTGATAACAAAACCCACTCGGATTAATGTAAATAACCTAGCAAACTCCTCATTGATCCTGGCTAACCATCCTCATAAGTATTTGGCTAGTGGTGTTTTTGCAAATATATATCAGGGACCACTGCCCTATAGTTTGCATTAGAGATACCAAATTGAGAACTCTGGTAGTGGTAGTCAAGGTAGATGGGGTCAAATCTGAGTTCCTTGAGTTACATAAAGGGGTGACCCAAGGTTCGATACTCACACCACCACTGTTTACAATCTATATAAATAACATTGATAATGCTGTAAAAATAATAATAATAATTTGTATGCAGATGATACAGTGTTGTATTCCATTGCTCCATTGGTTGGCCAAGCCTTTTCACATGTGAAGTCTAATTTTCAAGCATTTCCTATAAATATCTTGGCATCTGACTTGATGTCAAACTGTCATTTGAAAAACATGTCACTGAGCTGGTGAAGAAGTTGAAGTTCAAGCTTGGTTTCTTTTACAAAAACAAAGCATGTCTGACTTTTGTGTACAGGAAGGAAATTGTCCAAGACCACTTTTAGGGTGGGGATATTATCTATATGCATGCAACAGCATCAACACTTAAACCACTAGATGTTGTTTTCCATTTTGTCTTTAAGTTTATTGCTGGTGATGTTAATAGAACTCATCATTGTGTTTTGTACAAAAAAAAGTGGGTTGGGCCTCTTTGTATGTAAGGAGAAAGCATTATTTTGTTGTGTTCATCTACAAAGCACTCATACAGAAACATCCTATGTATCTATCATTATTAATTAAATTTAGACTTACAAATTACCAAACCTGGTCTCAGGTTTGGATAACACTGGGGGCCCCTTCCTTCACTACAGAGTTAGGCAAAGCTACTTTTTTTGTGCACTTTATGTGGAACAATTTATAGAGCTCTCTGAAATGAGATGTTCTGGTCCCCCTTAGTCAGTTCAGAGTAATGATCAGAGACTACTATGTTGATAAATGTGACTGTTTTTCTTAATATGTTTTGTAATATTGTATTTTGTATGTGTTTGATGTATTTATGCAGGAGGACATATCTGTAAAATAGACCTCAATATGACTTCCCTGTCAAAACAAAGGTTCAATAAAAAATAAAAATAAATAATTTGAATAAAATATTGATGTCACGTTCATAACTGCCTGTGCAAAATCATATAATTTTTCTATAGTGACTAATATGCAGGATTACTTTACACCAATACTTTAGTCTACAGTTTGTCCAAGCCAATTTGGCTCATTTTCCTGCAGTAGCCCTACACACCACAAAAATCCTAGAACAGTTAAATGGGTCAGTGTCCTTAGGGTTTTCAACAATCAAATGAAGTGAATGAGACACTGAGAGTACAAATAAATGCTGAAAAAACTATTTTTACCTAAATTAGCAGGATTTTGTTGCACAACGATGCACACCTAATTGCAACTACATTTAATGGAACTTAATTTGTTCTGGTAGAAAATGTAATTTAATATATTACAGATAATATCCCTGTAAGCCTTCGAATTAAAGCTCAATTAACTTAACTGATTGATGCACTGGTTGCTTTCAGCTGAATTGATAACGAGAGGAACGTGATAGTGTGAAATAAACTGAAATTACATGTGAAAACATGTCAGTTAGGACCTTTTGGAAAGCCATGTTGATTTGTGAAGGGATGACCGGGGTAATGAACAGAAACGTTCTTGGTTGAAAGCAGATTCACCCTATGTCAATGGTTTCCAACAGGTCAATTGTAAGCTCCCAGTAGCTCACAGCCCACCTATGAGTCAAACAATTCTGAAAGTACATGCAAGTGTTCCATCGTAAAATGTCAAACAAATATCACAAGTATCAGACACCACAAGCTCCCATCTACTATCGAATCAACATTGACATTATACCACCCCTGGTTAGCCACTATAGGTACTAGAGTTGATGTCCACAGCCCTAAGGGAATCTAATTAGCATAATACAACAATTCCATCAAAATCTGTCAGTTTAAGAAAGAGATATTAGTTTTCCACTGCATCCGCCGATGTTAACTCTTAAGTCTACCCCTTCCTTTTTCGAACATTCTGTTAAAAATCGCGCAACTTTTCAGCGTCCTGCTACTCATGCCAGGAATATAGTATATGCATATGATTAGTATGTGTGGATAGAAAACACTCTGAAGTTTCTAAAACTGGTTAAATTACGGCTGTGACTATAACAGATTGTGTGTTTCATCGAAAAGCGCAAGAAAAACTGCTGTCTGAAAGCTAAAAATAATTTCCATGTGTCACTTTCATGGGTTGTTAAAAGGGCACAAAATTAATTATGGACCTGCATGCAATTCCTACAGATTCCACACGATGTCGCCATTGTCGTCATTTTCCAGGGACTTTTTTGTTGGTAAATCCAACTAACTGGATTCAATTCCTTCCGGTCTCCACCAGGATGTTTTGAATGTGCACATTGGCAGCCATTGATTTGAAGACGAGGAGCTATTGAATACACATCGCCCTGTAATCATTTTGATAGATTATAAACGTTTACTAATACCTAAAGTTGGATTACAAAAGTATTTCGAAGTGTTTTGTGAAAGTTTATCGTCGACTTTTTTAATTTAAAAAAAATGACGCAGCGTTTTAAAACAATGTTTTTTTCTGAATCACACAGCTTCCATAGAAAGCTATTTTGGGTATATATGGACCGATTTAAACGAAAAAAAGACCCAATAGTGATGTTTATGGGGCATATAGGAGTGCCAAGAAAGAAGCTCGTCAAAGGTAATGAATGTTTTATATTTTATTTCTGCGTTTTGTGTAGCGCCGGCTAAGCTAAATCTTTGTTTACGTCGCATTCAGGCATTTTGGGGTGTTGCATGCTATCAGATAATAGCTTCTCATGCTTTCGCTGAAAAGCATTTTAAAAATCTGACTTGTTGGCTAGGTTCACAACGAGTGTAGCTTTAATTCAATACCCTGCATGTGCATTTTGATGAACGTTTGAGTTTTAACGAGTACATTTAGCATTTAGCGTAGCGCATTTGCATTTCCAGGTGTCTACTTGAGACATCTGCGTCTCAAGTAGGAGCAAGATTAACCTTTCATATCTGCAGTGAAAGGTGGCAGAGCTAGAGCAGTGTTTGTCAGACCATGAGACATCCCGAAAATCAGTCTTCTCACAAATACGTCTGTAGCATCCGAATGGTTTGGCCTTCAAACTTTTACGACTCTCATGAACATGATGGTGTTCTCTGTTTTGCAAGCATCACGAGACTCATCTGAAGTTAGCACATCCGATCGGCCAACTTCTGTTTGTAGCTTCTGAACAGTTTTGGGCTACACACCTCTACGGAAAGGTGAGTCTCTCACGAACATGTACAGGTTGGCTATTTTGCACAAGCCTCACAAGACTAGTCTGAATGTAGCCAGGTACCAGTTCAAATGTTTTATGGAAGTATATGTAGATAGTTCCTAAATTAAGGGGTTAAATACATCAACAACAGATAAATAATAGTTTCCTGAACAATGCGTTGCTATGGGCTAATAACAGTAAGGCCAAGTTCAACGATTCATCGCCCCAAAAATGTTATACCTTAAGGGGTCCTAAAACTCAACATCAAATAGCTAAATGATCCGTGGTATGACCATCATAAAACAATTCCATATGTAAACTTAGTAGAACCCTCCCCCCGGCTTAGATTCTAGAGGGTTGGCTTAAAAAGCCACACCTAACACAATATCTGCCAATTAATTTCCAGCAATATTGCCCCTGTGTAACGGTTTTCTTCCGTTGAAGGTGAGGAGGACCAAAATGCAGCGTGGTTAGTGTCCAACATCTTTCATAATGACGATAACCGAGAACACTACGAAATACAAAACAATAAATGTGAAAACCGAAACAGTCCTATCTGGTGCAATGACACAAAGACAGAAGACAACCACCCACAGAATATGGCTGCCTAAATATGGTTCCCAATCAGAGACAACGATAGACAGCTGCCTCTAATTGAGAACCAATCTAGGCAACCATAGACCTACAAACTACCTAGAAAGGAAACAGCCCCATAAACATACAAAACCCCCTAGACAAAACACATAAATCCCCCATGTCACACCCTGACCTAAAAAAAAATAATAAAGAAAACAAAGATAACTAAGGCCAGGGCGTGACACCCTGTCTGTCTGTGTGGTTTGCACATTTGTCTATCACTCCATGTGTAGCCAGTTGATGTGATAACCGCCTGTTGGGTTGACAGAAATACTTTCCCCAAAACCTTCTCAATTCAATTTTAACTGCAAAGTAAAGGCAATAAATAGGCCACAGTAGCAAAATAATTACAATTTAGCATTAACACTGGATAAATAGATGTGCAGATGATGATGTGCAAGTAGAGATACTGGGGTGCAAAAGAGCGAAAAAAAAAGTATGGGATGGCCGCGGCAGCATTCCAAACTTTAGTGATCTCAGACATTACGAAAGAGAAGTTGAACAGGCTAGTAATAGGGGTTGCAACAATTGCGGCGGATCATTTTAGAATCAGAGGGTTCAGATTGTCAATCCAAGCTGATTCGTAGGGGTCCAGATTTTGAAGCTCTTTCAGAACATCAGCTATCTGGATTTTGGTGAAGGAGAAGTGGGGGGGAAGTGCTTATTGAACTTCTCGATTATCGTAGATTTATCGGTGGTGACTGTGTTTCCTAGCCTCAGTGCAGTGGACAGCTGGGAGGAGGTGCTCTTATACTCCTTGGATGTTATAGTGTCCCAAAGCTTTTTGGAATTAGTGCTACAGGAGGCAAATTTCCTTTAGGAAAGCAAAAGCTACCTTTTTCAAACGGACTGTATAATGGTTCCTGACTTCCCTGAAAAGTTGCATATCGCGGGGGCTATTCGATGCTAATGCAGAACGCCACAGGATGTTTTTGTGCTGGTCAAAAGCAGTCAAGTCAGGAGTGAACTAGGGGCTGTATTTGTTCTTAGTTCTACATTTTTTGAATGGGGCATGCTTATTTAAGATGGTGAGGAAAGCACTTTTAAAGAACAACCAGGCATCCTCTACTGACGGGATTAGGTCAAAATCCTTCCAGGATATCCTGGCCATGTCAATTACAAAGTCTTGCTCGCTGAAGTATTTTAGGGAGAGTTTGCCAGTGATGAGGGGTGGTCGTTTGACCGTGAACCCATTACAGACGCAGGCAATGAGGCAGTGATCGCTGAAATCCTGGTTGAAGACAGCAGAGGTGTATTTAGAGGGAGAGTTGGTCAGGATTATATCTATGAGGGTGTCCATGTTTACGAATTTATGGTTGTACCTGGTAGGTTCCTTGATAATTTGTGTGAGATTGAGGGCATCTAGCTTAGATTGTAGGACGGCCGGGGTGTTGAGCATATCACAGTTGAGGTCACCTAACAGTACGAACTCTGAAGATAAATAGGGGGCAATCAATTCACATATGGTGTCCAGGGCACAGCTGGGGGCTGAGGGGGGTCTATAACAAGTGTCAACAGTGAGAGACTTATTTCTGGAAAGGTGGGTTTTTAAAAGCAAAAACTCAAACTGTTTGGGTACAGACCTGGATAGTAAGACTGAACTCTGCAGGCTATCTATGCAGTAGATTGCAACTCCGCCCCTTTGGTAGTTCTATCTTAATGGAAAATGTTGTAGTTGGGAATGGAAATTTCCGGGTTTTTTGTGGCCTTCCTAAGCCAGAATTCAGACACGGCTAGGTCATCAGGGTTGGCAGAGTGTGCTAAAGCAGTGAACAAAACAATCTTATGGAGGAGACTTCGGATGTTAACGTGCATGAAACCAAGGCTTTTACAGTTACAGAAGACATCAAATGAGAGTGCCTGGGGAATAGGTGTAGTACTGGGGGTTACAGGGCCTGGATTAACCTCTACATCACCAGAGGAACAGAGGAGGAGTAGGATAAGGGTACAGCTAAAGGCTATAAAAACTGGTAATCTAGTGCATTGGGAACAGAGAATTAAAGGAGCAGATTTCTGGGAGTGGACAAATAGATTCAAGGTTGTAATGTACAGACAAGGGCATGGTAGGATGTGAGTACAGTGGAGGTAAACCTAGTTATTGAGTGATGATGAGAGAGGTTTCATCTCTGGAGGCACCAGTTAAGTCAGGTGAGGTCTCCGCATGCGTGGGGGGAGGGACAAAAGAGCTATCTAAGGCATGTGGAGTGGGACTGGGGGCTATACAGTGAAAAAAAACAATAAGAACTAACCGAAACAGCAGTAGACATGGCATATTGACATTAGAGAGAGGCATAAAGCAATCACCGGTGTTGGTCGGGAGAGCTAAGACTACAATGGGTAAATGCCAATGAATGGGCAGAGAGGGTCAGTTAGGTACACATTGGACCTGAGTTTGAGGCTGGGACCAACAGATAAACAAAATGAGGTACAGTATAATTAATGAACACTCCAACAGGCATCAGCTGTGTAGCCAAATTATCATAGGGACCAATGAGCAGCAATAGGTGAGTTAAGGAGACGTTCGGTAGTCGCTACTACGCTAGGCGAGCGAGAGACACGGCGTTCAGAAAGCTAGTGGGCTGGGGCTTGCATATCGGTCTTCGGCGACATCACAATGGAAAAGCCTGTTGAAACCACTGTTGTGTCTTTACTGTCAGTAAACTGAAGACTTCGTTTATATTAAAGATTCTCTGTAATTAGTTACTCAATTAAACTGAATAATCATGTAACAGTAATTAACTAGGAAGTTGGGGCACCAACGAAAGTATTCAGATTACAAAGTTATAATTACCCAATATAACCTTTCAGATATTTTCATATCTGATCAATAGTCTTCTGATTAATTATTTATTTATTTTACCTCACGTTAGTCTCATTTCAAACGTCGTAAATTGTTGGTTATCTGCACGAATCCAGTCTTCACTATGAGTCATCCATACATTAATTGTCTTAAATCATTTAGTTATTACTAAATAAGTAATTCAAGGAAATGCATAAACAAACAGTAAATATGGTTACATGAAATTATAGAATGTGCCCTAGTGGGCTGAACCGGCATGGCAGCTTGTTAGACAAAGGAGCAATGGGGGGTCGACTAAGAAGTCCCTACAGAGTTAATTATAGCAATTAAAATGCTAATCCCTTATACATGAACGCTCACTCATTCGGGAACAATTGCAATCAATAGATATATTTACGCTCAGTGTGTCGTCTTGATCGCTGGTGAAAAGTCTTCTTTTGTAGAATTGTCCATCTCTCCCTCTGTCTTGGTTAGAGGGGATAGTTCAAAGTGACATTCGTTATAGAATGGATGTTTCGGCGGTTGTCATTTTTCGCGTTCAATGATGCCGAATTCCTAGCTGCAGACTAGTAATTAGTATCAAAGACTTGTTCTCATTCTGTCAGTATCGATAGTCTAAGAGTTTAATTAACCACGTGGTATGGTTAAAAAGATTCAGCAATGGTCTACACCTTTAGCCTTCTCGTAATTGAAGTAAGTGATCATTTCTCAAAGTTGGGTTTTATTCAGAATGGCGGAAGAGGGCTGTCCCAGGATGTCTGACCCAAACTGGGCTCAGGGGCGGTCCTCTGATTTAGTTCAAATCAAAAGGGAATTGTATTTTTCTTCATTAAACAGTCCACAATCATATTACACCATTATACAAACGGTATCATCCTCACTCATTCATCTTATACAATAATTAGATGTAAACCTCATATCTAAGGCTATTATATAAACAGCGTTATGGTAATGTGACCACAGCGTCTCTCTTGAGCTTCCCAAGTTGTGACAAACGCACCAGTTCGTAGCTGGATTCTTCACCGATCTTTCACACTTTCTCTGGAACATGAAATTTGTTCGTCCCTCAAGTTCTGTGAGGTGGAAGGATTTCCTTTGTTCTCTGTGAAAGTTTACCCTTTCTCTAATACTGTGTGTCCATGAGGTCTTCTCAGGAATTTATGACCTCTGACCACAGCAGTCTGGTTGTAGAAGCAGAGAGCGGGGGATGGTGCTCGCTGTGCTCAAAGAGGGCAACGTCATGACACCACATCGGACGATAACGTCGGCAGACCAGTCGTGATGGATCGGCGGGGCTCTGTGTCGACATTAAAGGGTCCAGGCTAATTGGCAAAAGCTGGTTGAGAGAATGCCAAGAGTGTGCAAGCTCTCTCAAGGCAAAGGGTGGCTACTTTGAAGAATCTCAAATATGAAAAATATTTAGAATTTTTACGTTTTTTTTGGTTACTACTTGATTCCATATGTGCTGTTTCATAGTTTTGATGTCTTCACTATTATTCTACAATGTAGAATTAGAAGCTGTGCCCAAACTTTTGACTGGTACTATATACATCATTTTATTAGCAGGATAAAGTTGATTATCCCTCTGAAGAGTATGATTTAGGCTGTTTGAGAAGATTTGAATCCTAATCAACCTGCCTACACATAATTTGATGTACTATACCAACATTGCTGTCGTGCTGTAGGTCAAACCTTGGTGGAGCATGGGTAGTATAGGCGTTGCGGTGCTCATGTTATTTGCCTTTTCTTTTTGACTTCAGACCAATGCTTTTCTCACTTAGGACTTTTTTTGTTTTTAACCTCTTATGGATATGGGAGATGCTAGCATATCAACTGGCCAATTGCCAGGGGAAATGCAGAGGGCGAGATTCAAATAAAATGAAATAAAATTCAAACTTTCATTAAATCACACATTGAAGATACTCAATTAAAGCTACACTCGTTGTGAATCCAGCCAACATGTCAGATTTTAAAAATGCTTTTCCGCGAAAGCCTAAAAAGCTATTATCTGATAGCCTGCACCCATCTGCACCAGCAGTAAACAAAGGAGCTAGCATAGCAGGCGCTAAAAAATATGCATTACCTTTGACGAGCTTCTTTTGTTGGCATTCCAATATGTTCCATAAACATCACAATTGGTCCTTTTGTTCGATTAATTCCGTCCATATATATCGAAAATGTCCATTTATAAAGCGCGTTTGATCCAGAAAAAGACAGCTTACAAAAACGCAACGTCATTACAACTTTCAACGTCAATTAAACTTTGCCAAAATATTTCAAACTACTTTTGTAATACAACGTTAGCTATTTTTCAACAGTAATAATCGATCAAATTGTAGACGGGGCAATCTGTATTCAATACAGGAACGAAAACAAACCAGCACTGCTGTTCACGTCTTGCGCAACTCACAACTCACAAAAGTGTCCCCAGTTCCGAGTTGGCCTACTTCTTCATAGAACAAAGGAATAACCTCAACCATATTCCAAAGACTGGTGACATCGTGTGGAAGTGGTAGGAACTGAAAATAGGTTCCTATTAAATATCCAATGGCAAAGACAATATAGTGAACAGAGAGGGGGGGAAAAATAATCTGAACAGTTAGTCCTCTGAGTTTTGCTTGCTACATAAATTCTGTTATACACACAGACATGATTCAAACAGTTTTGGAAACTTCAGAGTGTTTTCTATCCAAATCCATGAACAATATGCATATCTTATATTCTTGGCATGAGTAGCAGGAAGTTGAAATTGGGCACGCTATTTATCCAAAAGTGAAAATTCTGCCCCCTAGCTTTAAGAGGTTAAATAGTTTTTTTCCTCCAGAAAGTGATATGCAACTTTATTATATAACATTATAATACAGCATAACATTGCAATACAAGTTAAGTAATAGTAAACAATAACGCAACAGAAATAATGTAGATGCTAGTATTTATTTACAGGGGAGAGGAGGGGGGATTAATGAGACAATTGGAAGCGACTTCAGATTTTTTGGGAGCACACTGAAAAGTAACTTGACACTGTGTTTTTAAGTTATTCGACAAACATGTTTGAAACAACTATGCTGTCAGTCGAGCCTTGTAAATTGTCTGATGCAAGCATGCATTTGCACACTTGCGGTGCACAACTGAATTGAGGCTCTGTTTACATGCGCATTTGGGGTTTAATCATTCACTATATGCGATTAATAACTAGCTTACTGTTTCTTAACAAAATTATTTATTTTCTCAGCTATGTGTTATGGTCTTGGTTGTTTTTAGTCTAGGAAATGTAACATAGCTAACTGCACTGTTTTTCCTGTCTGAAATCTGGCTACCTTGTCTTACCTAGCTAGTTTTGCAATGCCCATTGCATTCATTGTAAGGTAGTTAGCTAGCAATGTGACAGTAGCCCAAAGTTTGGTGTTGGCTCTGATCCTGTTTTGAACCTATTTTGCTAGCTAGCTATATTTTGTAGAAGAATGCCGCTATGATATATTACGAACATTGAGTTGTCGTACAGTCTTGTTGGTGTAACATTGGCTACCTAACTAGCTAGTTCGGTAGTAAACATAAGCAACGCATCTCATTGATTATAGCTAGCAATGTAGATTAACTTGAGCAGCGTGACAGTTTCCCAAAGTTTGGAGGTTTTAAACTTAACATAACTAATGTTAGCTAGCTATGTTTTGTATGATATAAGCATGAGTATGATATATTGTTGTGAAATAACTGATCATACGCTTTAGCTAATGTTACAGTCTTACATTGGATAATGTTTCCTAGCTCAATCAATCAAATGTATTAATTTATCCCTTTTTACATCAACCGATGTCAAAGTGCTATACAGAAACACAGCCTAAAACCCCAAACAGCAACATTAACAGGCTATCATAGTAGCCAGGGACGTCCGCTATCTTATTGTGCTCTGATTACACGCAAGTGTTTAGGTCAGCAGTTTACACATGATGAATTCAGACTTATAATAAAAACTTTATTTGGCTAAATATAGCTAGCTTTCCTCGCTTGTTGGTTAGCTACCTAGCCAACGATAGCTCTCATCTGACTTCAATAACGTTACGACTTGCTAGCTACCCAGCTAATCAAAACAAAATCACAGTAATTGGCTAGCTACCTTTTTTTGCATGTTTGTCAGCTAGCTAGATTTCATCTGACTGGTGTAGGCAAGCTACAGAGGCTAGCTGCTGGACTTGAACATCCCAGCTAGCAATGAGGAATCAGCCCAGAAGCGGGTGTTGGACTCAAAATGAATGACTGCCCAGACTCCGCCCAAGTAAATCGGGCTGTTTCCGTCTACCGGAATTCAGTCGACTTTGCCTGCTTCTTACCAGAATCCCCCCAAAGTGGCCCAATGCAAATTTAAATAAATGTATACAAAATTACCCGATATAGTCATTTTAAATATTACTATTTCATACATACAAATTATACCCATCCACAACAAAAAAACATTTTGTGTTGTAGGAAGCACCGTACACCTGGTGACCGTGTCAGTGTGCATGTATCTGGCCCGCCACAGGAGTTGCTACAGGGCGATGGGACAAAAAAAAAATAATTATCACAGAAACAATGAAAAAATATGGAAAAATAAATAATGAACTGTTAATTATATAAAGCAGCCCGTGTAATAATTTGCCAGAGAGTAGCCCCAATCGGCCCGTGCCCCAAGTAAAACATTTTGGCCAGATAACTCACACAGGAATTGGCCCGAGCTCAATCCCTGCATCCTAGCCATAAGTAATACTGCCGACGGCGGCCCAGACTCAGGCCACATGACGTCAGCAAGTATGACTCTCAGGCGGAATCGGCCCAGATCCACTGTGCTAGCTGGGAAGCAACATAACTTACCTAGCTAATCAAAGTATCATATAGCTAGCTATACACAGTAACCTAGGTTTGTTCCGATGACAGGCAGCATGGTGCAAGCAGCTGTGTTGTTGCTGAGCAACTAACCCAGTGTTAGAACTCTGAGCTTCAGATAAAAATAATGTTCGCATTGTCAGAAATGCTACAAAAAGGTAGCACATCGTTGGTTCTTAATGGACAGAAGTTAGAATGTGAGAGCGATAAATTATATATTTAATCAAAACTGTTGCCCCTACAAATGTTTTCAGTCTGAAAGGTGACAAGTCTAATTGTCAATTTATGGACGCTGTAATCTCTTTTTATCCGACGCCTAGACAATGAGCTAGTTCTGGGCCCAAAAAATTCTGACGACTAATGCTAACGACCCTATTAAACATTTGCTTTGTGGTTCTTGATAACGGATAGAGGGCTCATGACGAGAGGCAGAGAGTGTGTTGTGTACCTTCAATTAAGATGATTTGCAAATTTTCATCAAGATTGGTGTCATATTAGCTTAGATATGATGGTAAGGAGATTTGAATTTAACATTGAGCCTCAATCAATGCCTATACATAAAACATTATTTGAAACAATCATGGCATTTTTTATTTATATCAGAGAAAGAACATTACTTTATCTTGTCCCCAAAAAATTATCTGGATTTGTTTTTTGAAAGAATAGGGCTCCAGGACACTGTCAAACAACTTTATTAAAAGAAACCACATAAATTATTAACATACGGATGATTCACAAATCGTATTTAATAAAGGAGCAGTGCAGTTCAAACTTGATTTTAGTTTTTTTTATCGCTTTTTCCACACTATGCAGTCAAATTAACAATGAAATTGTGAAAATGGTGATGCCCTTTTTGTGTAAGAGCTGTTTGAAAAAAATGCCTGGAATTTCAGCCTGTTCAGGAGGGATGGAACTTTTGGCCCACATCATGATGTCACAATGTGATCGGATTATGATAAACCAATGACTGTTCATCCTGGTAAGGGGGTGGGCTCAATAACATCCTATTAGCCAATCAGGGCTATGTATGTAAATATCATCACATTTGTTTCCTAACGCCCAAACGATGAGACTGAGCATATCAAGGGCCATAGGAGGCTCAGGGAAATAAATGATAAAAACTATATTTTTAAATTATTTTCATTAAATAAACACAGTGATTTATTACACATACAGTGATGAGTGGAAAATGCAATGGTATAGCAGAGTTAAATGCAGCTAGATCAACTAGGGCCCTGACCCTATACACTTCCCAACCTCAACGTCTCGACTGCACTCAACCATACTGAGACTTTGTGACCTCACTATCATATAATGGAGCAACCACATTACACTATCTGTTATTTCCTGCAACCACATTACACTATCTGTTATTTCCTGGGTGTTGACAAGCGTTTTCATCTCTGTGGCCTCTTATGGATGAGTTAATGTGTTATTTTAGCTTTTCATCTGAGCTCATTCACTGGCAAGGTGAACCTCCCCCGGGCCATAATTGGCGTACAGAGCCCGACGGTGTAGGAGGGAGAGTGTAAATCCTCCTCCTCAACACTGCTAGATAAATCAGAGGAGAGGTGAAGGGAGAGGTGAAGGAGGTAGCTGGGCAATGCAGATGAGAGGAAGTGACTGAGTAGCGGTTGGAATAGAGAGTGTTTAGGAGGTTTAGGAGTCCTTGGTTTCTCTATTTGCTCTTCTGTCAATGAATTTCTTGGAAAATTCAAAAATTCAAAAGTTCATAAGCAATACAAACATAATTATGAATTCTGATGTTAGCCATTTAATGATGATTCAGAGTTCAATTTTTCTTCACTTGGCACTTATTTTTTAAAGGCACCGTGCTTATTATGGTGTTGTTATGGCCTTATAAAAGTACAGTGTTAGGTTCATCTCTGGATGGACCTAATATTTATTTAACAAACCAGAAATCAGCTTGACTCTCTATTTCAACATGAGAGATTGTTATCAGACTCAGAGAAGAGGACAGACAGCGGTACAATGAGTGAGCGCAGAGCAGAAACGTGAACTGAGAGCTATTTCATCAGGTTGACAAATAGGCCTTGACATCCTCATTTCCCTCTCCAATGACATCAAGACCCCATCATATCTTTGACAAAATAATGAATCTACCTTCTCCAAACTGTCAGTCAACAATGAGATCTAAACAATGCCGTGTTTTAGAAAGTGTCATTTTCAGCGGATTAATTTGACTGACGTATAAATTAAATAATAACATCTAGATAGACGATAGATGATTTCTTCCATTTAATTGTGTTTTTTAATGTGTCTACAATCATCTTTTTATGTATTTGAACAGGCACTGATGCACTGAAATTTCACTTTTGCTAACAGAAAATCCTCCAGTCCAACTAAATGGTGATTTAACTTAAGAAAATAACTCGCACATCTTTTGCTTGTTGCAGATGACTGACAGAATTGTGATGATATGTTAGAGGAAAATAAAAACCTGCACACTGTTCTTGCCAGTATCACTTTAGTTTATTAAGCTTACATACAGTATCAGAAAATGTGACATAACCGACTGTAAATTAACAAAAGCTGTGCTTTATTAAGGGTGAAATACTGTAACTGTATCTGATGTCATTAGATTTCAATCTATTGCAATGTGTTTTGTTCCAGACAATATTACTGTAGGTTTATTTCCATTTCCTAATTTTCTTGAAAACAATGGATTTAGAAAATCTAAGGCCTCAGTGTTATCTCAAGCTGCACTAATAACAACTCCAAGCCTTTGTAACACAATTAAATGAAGACAAAAGTCAAACAGTTTTGAAATGAATTTAATTATTTTGAAACAGTGTCTACAACACTGCTGTCACCATTGTCATTTACATCCCAGTTTAGTGAGGGCGATGATATACAGGTTCATCAGCATGCTATTAGGATGATAGGGCAGAACACATTAAACATTAAAGGAAATGTCATTATTTGATATCACGTTTTTGATTCCTTGCATTCAAAATATGTGTTTTCTAACAGATGAAAGGGAAATTAAACGAGAGTGCACACACGCCGAGAGAAGCCTTTCACTGTCAATGTGTCTGTGCCGGGCTGTTAGTGGGAGCTGATCTCCCTCAAGAGATCAAACGTTATATCGGACGGGGGAGCATTTGATTTGTTCGACGAGCCGTTCAATATGTCGATCCCTCGCCACGGGAGAGCTAAATCATAAACCCAGAGTACTCTGATGACAAGCCTGACATTCACACAATTACGAAGGAAATGAGTGGGGATGAGGAGAAGTAGAATAGAGGAGAAATCACCTCCACTTTAATCAGGGTTTTCAGTAACAATACAATCAAAATAATAGAAATGGTAATATGGGAGGTGTTTTGTAATACTGTAATTTATTTTCTTTTGTACAAGGTTTATGTTGAAATAGGAGGTGGAAGATTGGTTACATAAGGTCATCAAAACACTGAGAAAGGGACACAATAATTGCCTGGTGTACTCATATCTTGAGACTGCTTCCACCCTGAAATGGTGTTCCTTCTTAGTCCTGGTGTGCTTGGGTAACTGCACAGGATTGGCTTATGGAGACAATTCTTCCCAGTATGAACTCATTCATTTCTCAGTGAAGGGTCTCCATCCAATGTCCCCCCTTTTGTTGTGCTGTGACTTGTGTCGTCTTGCAATGTATCGCACTGTGAGCGGGCAGTTCTTATCATTAAAGGTTTACTCTCTCTCCTTTCTGTCTCTCTCATTTATTTGTCTCTCGGTCTTCTCTTTATTCCATCTCTCTCTATTTCTCTATCTCCATTCTGCTCTGTTTGCTGCCTCTGTGAAGTCTTTTTGAGAGATATCAGCATTGACACAATGTGGTCACAACACACAAGATTGATTATCTTCCCTTATTTGATGATCTACTGGGGCCCGTCTCCCAAAACATTTAAGTTCTCCAAAGATATTGCTTACATCTGTGTGTGTGTAACGGTTTTCCTTCTGGGAAGGAGAAGTGCACCAAAACGCAGCGTGGTTAGGGTTAAACATCTTTAATCAAGACGAATACCGGGAAAAACACTACAAATATACAAAACAATACATGTGAAAACCGAAACAGTCCTGTGTGGTGAAACAGACACGGAAACATCCACCCACAAAACCCAACACAAAACAGGCTACCTAAATATGGTTCCCAATCAGAGACAATGACTAACACTTGCCTCTGATTGAGAACCATATCAGGCCAAACATAGAAATAGACAAACTAGACATACAACATAGAATGCCCACCCAGTTCACGTCCTGACCAACACTAAAACAAGGAAAACACACAAGAACTATGGTCAGAACGTGACAGTGTGTGTGTTTTCTTTTTACAGTGTGAACTAATAAAAGTCTCAGGTTTTTAATAAAAGTTATATCTATGATGGTGCAAGACAAAGTGACCTCTCCAAGACAGAATTACTTTCTCAGGTGTGATGTTCTGTAGAGCTTCTTAGTCATCTTTAATATAAGCATTCTCTTGATGAAAATAACCTGAACTGACAAATTCGCTCTCACAAGTTTGCATTGACAGAGGATGTCATGATGACAAGACAGTGTCAACCAACTAGATTGTCAATAATAAAAACAGACATCCAAGGCAAACACAAAATGGCTCAGATTCAAACAAATAGATTACAGAGTGTAGATCGCTACTAAGAAGCAGCAACAATGTGTTGATTAGTGAAAAAATCACTTTACTTTGAAGTTGATATTGGGACTTAATTTTCCCCAACTCCCCCAAAAATATGCAACCCCCCTTAAAGAAGACAATGACTACCATGTTAAGACCATTCATAATTTGTGAATATTCATGGTCGCCCTCGCAATGGCCTGTTATGTAATCAACAGAGACGCAGTTTGGGAATGGGATCTGGCTTAATTGTTGAGAGATTTAATTGTATTCTTCTCCACTACAATGGTCTCAACGAATTAGCAAGAGAGTGGGAGAGGAGGGAAATGGGGGGGAAAGAGGAGGAGGAGACTGAGGAGGTGAGGTATCGACGGAGCCTATCCTGTCTGATTTGGAACTGGCGAGGGAGAAAGTCCTCATGTTAATCGTTGGTCCGTACAAAACTTGAGTAGAGTGGATTGATTGGAAGCCAAGCTGACTTGGGTCTGGTGCGTGGCCTGGTGGATGTCTGGGGAGATGCCTGCTGAAGTGGAGATAGTGGAGAACAAGATCTTAATCCCCCCTGTGTGCCTGGCACTCTTAACCCCGCCATTGTTCATGAGGCTTCAGTTTCCTTTTTCCTCGGCAGCGCAACACAGACCGGAGCTGTCATGCCAAGTCGACTTTGAGCTGCTCTGTTGGTGTTTGGGTAGGTTCTATGTTTTTTTATGCCCACATTTTTAAGCTTATTTTTCCTTACTTATGCACTTGAGAGTCAACTACTGTATCATGGGCTTGATTCAGGTGTGGCTCTTTGACCAACACTGTCAAACATTGATGAAGAAAGTCTGTGTGTGATGGAAATGTACCCTTGGGATGGGGAGGGGAAGGTAGGGATTGGCTAATCAAACTGGGGGATCAGCTGGTGAAGAGGATAAGGAAAGGAAGAATGGGGACCAGGAGACGATTCACCAAATTATTGCATTCATGACAGAGGTGGCCTTCCCTTTTCTTTTTTCCCTTACCCAATCCCTTGCACTGCAAATAAATCAGTGACTCCCCTCGTCGTCGTTGTCCGTTGCCACTATCCAAAAGAATGGTCTGTCATTTCTATGGTTAAATTAAATCCCTTCCACTTGAACATGCATCAACAGGGACCCATCAGGATGGGAGCATCATTCATCACGTTTGAGCTGGCGCTGGCGTGTGCACAGTGGCCTAGATTTGTCTTTGAGTCGTGGGGGAAAGATGATGGGAGCCGCGACGTGATCGGAGAAGCAAACGAGCATTTAAGCCCACATCAGACAGCGTGATATATATTTTTCTCTCTATGAGGGCAGAGGAGGGGAGAATACAAGCTCTGGCTGTCTCCCCCCCCGTCCTATTCACCCCACTGAGCATCAATATTGGCAATTTTAGATTCACAATGGAGCCCAGTGGTAGGTAAAATGGATGGGGGGGGGTGGGTCAAGCCATACACCTATAAATCCCTCCTGTATGTTTTCATTTTTCTCTAATCATTTAAGACAGCCAACAAGGCCCAGGATGTAAAGGGGAGCGTCACAGGGTCTATTTTGTGCAATGTTATTTTCTTTCTATCCCCTCTCCTTTTCTTTTTTGCTTTGTCGGTGTGAAATGTGGGAGCGGGGATAGAAAGAGGGACTTCTACTGGTGTATCTTGTTCCAGAGTAGTACAGTGCCTTGCGAAAGTATTCGGCCCCCTTGAACTTTGCGAACTTTTGCCACATTTCAGGCTTCAAACATAAAGATATAAAACTGTATTTTTTTGTGAAGAATCAACAACAAGTGGGACACAATCATGAAGTGGAACGACATTTATTAGATATTTCAAACTTTTTTAACAATTCAAAAACTGAAAAATTGGGCGTGCAAAATTATTCAGCCCCTTTACTTTCAGTGCAGCAAACTCTCTCCAGAAGTTCAGTGAGGATCTCTGAATGATCCAATGTTGACCTAAATGACTAATGATGATAAATACAATCCACCTGTGTGTAATCAAGTCTCCGTATAAATGCACCTGCACTGTCATAGTCTCAGAGGTCCGTTAAAAGCGCAGAGAGCATCATGAAGAACAAGGAACACACCAGGCAGGTCCGAGAAACTGTTGTGAAGAAGTTTAAAGCCGGATTTGGATACAAAAAGATTTCCCAAGCTTTAAACATCCCAAGGAGCACTGTGCAAGCGATAATATTGAAATGGAAGGAGTATCAGACCACTGCAAATCTACCAAGACCTGGCCGTCCCTCTAAACTTTCAGCTCATACAAGGAGAAGACTGATCAGAGATGCAGCCAAGAGGCCCATGATCACTCTGGATGAACTGCAGAGATCTACAGCTGAGGTGGGAGACTCTGTCCATAGGACAACAATCAGTCGTATATTGCACAAATCTGGCCTTTATGGAAGAGTGGCAAGAAGAAAGCCATTTCTTAAAGATATCCATAAAAAGTGTAGTTTAAAGTTTGCCACAAGCCACCTGGGAGACACACCAAACATGTGGAAGAAGGTGCTCTGGTCAGATTAAACCAAAATTGAACTTTTTGGCAACAATGCAAAACGTTATGTTTGGCGTAAAAGCAACACAGCTGAACACACCATCCCCACTGTCAAACATGGTGGTGGCAGCATCATGGTTTGGGCCTGCTTTTCTTCAGCAGGGACAGGGAAGATGGTTAAAATTGATGGGAAGATGGATGGAGCCAAATACAGGACCATTCTGGAAGAAAACCTGACGGAATCTGCAAAAGACCTGAGACTGGGACAGAGATTTGTCTTCCAACAAGACAATGATCCAAAACATAAAGCAAAATCTACAATTGAATGGTTCAAAAATAAACATATCCAGGTGTTAGAATGGCCAAGTCAAAGTCCAGACCTGAATCCAATCGAGAATCTGTGGAAAGAACTGAAAACTGCTGTTCACAAATGCTCTCCATCCAACCTCCCTGAGCTCGAGCTGTTTTGCAAGGAGGAATGGGAAAAACTCGGTGTGCAAAACTGATAGAGACATACCCCAAGTGACTTACAGCTGTAATCGCAGCAAAAGGTGGCGCTACAAAGTATTAACTTAAGGGGGCTGAATAATTTTGCACGCCCAATTTTTCAGTTTTTGAATTGTTAAAAAAGTTTGAAATATCCAATAAATGTCGTTCCACTTCATGATTGTGTCCCACTTGTTGATTCTTCACAAAAAAATACAGTTTTATATATTTATGTTTGAAGCCTGAAATGTGGCAAAAGGTCGCAAAGTTCAAGGGGGCCGAATACTTTCGCAAGGCACTGTATATTAAACTATGCTATACTATACTTAAGTAATAAGGCCTGAGGAGGTGTGGTATTTGGCAAACATACCCAGGCTAA
The DNA here is from genome assembly GCF_045791955.1 of Oncorhynchus clarkii lewisi. NCBI lineage: Eukaryota > Metazoa > Chordata > Actinopteri > Salmoniformes > Salmonidae > Oncorhynchus > Oncorhynchus clarkii. The sequence continues at coordinate 64,326,049 of NC_092153.1, forward strand.
GGGCTGTTCTTATGAATGACACAATGCAGAGTGCCTAGATACAGCCATTAGCTGTGGTATATTGGCTATACTGTATACCACAAACTCCTCAGGTGCCTTATTGCTATTATAAAGTGGTTAACAACGTAATTAGAAAACAAATATGCTTTTGTCATACCCATGGTATAAGGTCTGATATACCACAGCTTTCAGCCAATCAGCATTCAGAGCTCAAACCACCCAGTTTATAACATACTTTATACAACGGGTGGGTCTAATCCTGGATGCTGATTGGTTAAAACCGCATTCCAGCCAATGTCTATTCCACAAGTTACCACTGGCTAAATCTTTACTCTGTTCCATCTGACAGTGCAATCCACTGTCTCATCAGCTCAGCCAGGCAATTTATATACTATATCCACACTTTGAAAAGCATCTAGACATTATCTCCCATGTCTTTTAGACTAGCATTTGGTTTTCAACAGCAGAGATTTGTAATAACCTCTCTCCGACATTTGCAACATTGTTTCAATATTGAAATTCGATCTCCAGCTGTCCTATGGTAATGAACGTGTTGGAAGTCAGGACTAGGCAGGCTGGCAGCTTTTTTCAGCCAGTCGAAATCATGAATCAGCATCTTTATGGATATACAAAGAAATGTCTATAGAAAAACACAAAATGCAGCTAGTTCGCTGTCTTTCCAGCTTCTGTTTAAAGTGATTGTGTTAGCTGTGTAGTTGGCTATCTCTTCTGAACTGTGGCCTTGCAAAAGAGCAAATGTTCTATGCCAGGCAAAATTGCACATCATTAGCTTATTGTTATGGATGTATCCCCCAAAATATCCCTAGAAAACAGCTTCAACAAACACAAGTGCAGCTACTTTGGTGTTATTATGGCTGCACTGTTTGATGTGACTGTGTTAGTCAAAGGTGGCTAGCTAGCAAACAAGGGATTAGAACATTGCAAGCCATCATGGTAACGGAACACTTAGAATGATGTAAAGTGTAAAGCTAGCCGCCATTGGACTCTGAAGCAGCGGAAACGCGTTCACTGGAAAATATGTATAACGCTTCACCAACTGGCAGTCCGACAGACAAATCTGGGTTTGGCGGATGCCAGTTGATCGCTGCCTGTCCGAATGCATAGTGCCTACTCTAAAGTTTGTTGAAGGAGGAATAATGTCTGGTTCTGTTTTTCATTGTTCGGGCTAGGCCTCTAAGTTCCAGTGAAGGGAATCTTAATGCTACAGCATACAATTACATTCTAGACGATTCTACTCTTCCAACTTTGGGGCAACAGTTTGGGCAAGGCCTTTTCCTGTTTCAGCATGACAATCAAATCAAATCCAATTTATTTATATAGCCCTTCGTACATCAGCTGATATCTCAAAGTGCTGTACAGAAACCCAGCCTAAAACCCCAAACAGCAAGCAATGCAGGTGTAGAAGCATGGTGGCTAGGAAAAACTCCCTAGAAAGGCCAAAACCTAGGAAGAAACCTAGAGAATAACCAGGCTATGTGGGGTGGCCAGTCCTCTTCTGGCTGTGCCGGGTGGAGATTATAACAGAACATGGCCAAGATGTTCAAATGTTCATAAAATGACCAGCATGGTCCAATAATAGTAAGGCAGAACAGTTGAAACTGGAGCAGCAGCACGGCCAGGTGGACTGGGGACAGCAAGGAGTCATCATGTCAGGTAGTCCTGAGGCATGGTCCTAGGGCTCAGGTCCTCCGAGAGAGAGAAAGAAAGGGAGAAAGAGAGAATTAGAGAGAGCACACTTAAATTCACACAGGACACCGAATAGGACAGGAGAAGTACTCCAGATATAACAAACTGACCCTAGCCCCCCGACACATAAACTACTGCAGCATAAATACTGGAGGCTGAGACAGGAGGGGTCAGGAGACACTGTGGCCCCATCCGAGGACACCCCCGGACAGGGCCAAACAGGAAGGATATAACCCCACCCACTTTGCCAAAGCACAGCCCCCACACCACTAGAGGGATATCTTCAACCACCAACTTACCATCCTGAGACAAGGCTGAGTATAGCCCACAAAGATCTCCGACACGGCACAAACCAGGGGGGGGGGGCACCAACCCAGACAGGATGACCACATCAGTGACTCAACCCACTCAGGTGACGCACCCCTCCCAGGGACGGTATGAGAGAGCCCCAGTAAGCCAGTGACTCAGCCCCTGCAATAGGGTTAGAGACAGAGAATCCCGGTGGAAAGAGGGGAACCGGCCAGGCAGAGACAGCAAGGGCGGTTCGTTGCTCCAGAGCCTTTCCGTTCACCTTCCCACTCCTGGGCCAGACTACACTCAATCATATGACCCACTGAAGAGATGAGTCTTCAGTAGAGACTTAAAGGTTGAGACCGAGTTTGCGTCCCTGACATGGGTAGGCAGACCGTTCCATAAAAATGGAGCTCTATAGGAGAAAGCCCTGCCTTAGAAATTCTAGGGACAATTAGGAGGCCTGCGTCTTGTGACCGTAGCGTACGTGTAGGTATGTACGGCAGGACCAAATCAGAGAGATAGGTAGGAGCAAGCCCATGTAATGCTTTGTAGGTTAGCAGTGTAGGGAGGCTAGCACTGGAGTAATATGATCACATTTTTTGGTTCTAGTCAGGATTCTAGCAGCCGTATTTAGCACTAACTGAAGTTTATTTAGTGCTTTATCCGGGTAGCCGGAAAGTAGAGCATTGCAGTAGTCTAACCTAGAAGTAACAAAAGCATGTATTAATTTTTCTGCATCATTTTTGGACCAAAAGTTTCTGATTTTTGCAATGTTACGTAGATGGAAAAAAGCTGTCCTTGAAATGGTCTTGATATGTTCTTCAAAAGAGAGATCAGGGTCCAGAGTAACGCCGAGGTCCTTCACAGTTTTATTTGAGACGACTGTACAACCATGAAGATTAATTGTCAGATTCAACAGAAGATCTCTTTGTTTCTTGGGACCTAGAACAAGCATCTCTGTTTTGTCCGAGTTTAAAAGTAAAACGTTTGCAGCCATCCACTTCCTTATGTCTGAAACACATGCTTCTAGCAAGGGCAATTTTGGGGCTTCACCATGTTTCATTGAAATGTACAGCTGTGTGTCATCCCCAAGAGGTAAAATATATAGTGAAAACAATAGTGGTCCTAAAACGGAACCTTGAGGAACACCGACATTTACAGTTGATTTGTCAGAGGACAAACGAATGGTTTGTCCTCTGACAAATCACAAATCACAGAGACAAACTGATATCTTTCCGACAGATAAGATCTAAACCAGGCCAGAACTTGTCCGTGTAGACCAATTTGGGTTTCCAATCTCTCCAAAAGAATGTGGTGATCGATGGTATCAAAAGCAGCACTAAGGTCTAGGAGCACGAGGACAGATGCAGAGCCTCGATCTGATGCCATTAAAAGGTCATTTAACACCTTCACAAGTGCAGTCTCAGTGCTATGATGGGGTCTAAAACCAGACTGAAGCATTTCGTATACATTGTTTGTCTTCAGGAAGGCAGTGAGTTGCTGCGCAACAGCCTTTTCAACATTTTTGGAGAGGAATGGAAGATTTGATATAGGCCGATAGTTTTTTATATTTTCTGGGTCAAGGTTTGGCTTTTTCAAGAGAGGCTTTATGACTGCCACTTTTAGTGAGTTTGGTACACATCCGGTGGATAGAGAGCCGTTTATTATGTTCAACATAGGAGGGCCAAGCACAGGAAGCAGCTCTTTCAGTAGTTTAGTTGGAATAGGGTCCAGTATGCAGAGGCCATGATTATTTTCATCATTGTGTCAAGAGATATAGTACTAAAACACTTGAGCGTCTCTCTTGATCCTAGGTCCTGGCAGAGTTGTGCAGACTCAGGACAACTGAGCTTTGAAGGAATACGCAGATTTAAAGAGGAGTCCGTAATTTGCTTTCTAATAATCATGATCTTTTCCTCAAAGAAGTTCATGAATTTATCACTGCTAAAGTGAAAGCCATCCTCTCTTGGGGAATGCTGCTTTTTAGTTAGCTTTGCGACAGTATCAAAAAGGAATTTCGGATTGTTCTTATTTTCCTCAATTAAGTTAGAAAAATAGGATGATCGAGCAGCAGTAAGGGCTCTTCGGTACTGTCTTTCCAAGCTAGTCGGAAGACTTCCAGTTTGGTGTGGCGCCATTTCCGTTCCAATTTTCTGGAAGCTTGCTTCAGAGCTCGGGTATTTTCTGTGTACCAGGGAGCTAGTTTCTTATGAGAAATGTTTTTAGTTTTTAGGGGTGCAACTGCATCTAGGGTATTGCGCAAGGTTAAATTGAGTTCCTCAGTTAGGTGGTTAACTGATTTTTGTCCTCTGGCGTACTTGGGTAGACAGAGGGAATCTGGAAGGACATCAAGGAATCTTTGTGTTGTCTGTGAATTTATAGCACGACTTTTGATGTTCCTTGGTTGGGGTCTGAGCAGATTATTTGTTGCAATTGCAAATGTAATAAAATGGTGGTCCGATAGTCCAGGATTATGAGGAAACACATTAAGATCCACAACATTTATTCCATGGGACAAAACTAGGTCCAGAGTATGACTGTGACAGTGAGTGGGTCCAGAGACATGTTGGACAAAACCCACTGAGTCGATGATTTGCTCCGAAAGCCTTTTGGAGTGGGTCTGTGGACTTTTCCATGTGAATATTAAAGTCACCAAAGATTAGAATATTATCTGCTATGACTACAAGGTCCGATAGGAATTCAGGGAACTCAATGAGGAACGCTGTATATGGCCCAGGAGGCCTGTAAACAGTAGCTATAAAAAGTGATTGAGTAGGCTGCATAGATTTCATGACTAGAAGCTCAAAAGACGAAAACGTCATTTTTTTTTTTGTAAATTGAAATTTGCTATCGTAAATGTTAGCAACACCTCCGCCTTTGCGGGATGCACGGGGGATATGGTCACTAGTGTAGCCAGGAGGTGAGGCCTCATTTAACACAGTAAATTCATCATGCTTAAGCCATGTTTCAGTCAGGCCAATCACATCAAGATTATGATCAGTGATTAGTTCATTGACTATAATTGCCTTTGAAGTAAGGGATCTAACATTAAGTAGCCCTATTTTGAGATGTGAGGTATCATGATCTCTTTCAATAATGACAGGAATGGAGGAGGTCTTTATCCTAGTGAGATTGCTAAGGCGAACACCGCCATGTTTAGTTTTGCCCAACCTAGGTCGAGGCACAGACACGGTCTCAATGGTGATAGCTGAGCTGACTACACTGACTGTGGCTAATGGCAGACTCCACTATGCTGGCTAACAGCCTGCTGCCTGGCCTGCACCCTATTTCATTGTGGAGCTAGAGGAGTTAGAGTCCTGTCTATGTTGGTAGATAAGATGAGAGCACCCCTCCAGCTAGGATGGAGTCCGTCACTCCTCAACAGGTCAGGCTTGGTCTTGTTTGTGGGTGAGTCCCAGAAAGAGGGCCAATTATCTACAAATTCTATATTTTGGGAGGGGCAGAAAACAGTTTTCAACCAGCGATTGAGTTGTGAGACTCTGCTGTAGAGCTCATCACTCCCCCTAACTGGGAGGGGGCCAGAGACAATTACTCGATGCCGACACATCTTTCTAGCTAATTTACAAGCAGAAGCTATGTGATCTCTGACTGTTTCATCCTAACATCGTTGGTGCCGACGTGGATAACAATATCTCTATACTCTCTACACTCGCCAGTTTTAGCTTTAACCAGCACCATCTTCAGATTAGCCTTAACATCGGTAGCCATGCCCCCTGGTAAACAGTGTATGATCACTGGATGATTCGTTTTAAGTCTAATACTGCGGGTAATGGAGTCGCCAATGACTAGAGTTTTCAATTTGTCAGAGCTAATGGTGGGAAGCTTCGGCGTCTCAGACCCCGTAACGGGAGGAGTAGAGACAAGAGAAGGCTGACTCCGACTCGCTGCTTAATGGGGAAAACCGGTTGAAAGTTTCTGTCGGCTGAATGAGCGACACCGGTTGAGCATTCCTACAGCATTTCCTTCCAGAAACCGTGAGAAAGTTGTCCGGCTGCAGGGACTGTGCCAGGGGATTTATACTACTATCTGTACTTACTGGTGGCACAGACGCTGTTTCATCCTTTCCTACACTGAAATTACCCTTGCCTAACGATTGCGTCTGAAGCTGGGCTTGTAGCACAGCTATCCTCACCGTAAGGCGATCGTTCTCCTGTATATTATGAGTACAGCGACTGCAATTAGAAGACATCATGTTAATGTTACTACTTAGCTTCGGCTGTTGGAGGTCCTGACGAACCATGTCCAGATAAAGTGTCCGGAGTGAAAAAGTTGAGGGAAAAAACAAAAATATAAACGGTAATTAAAAAGTAAAAAACGTAAAGTTGTCAGGTAGCAAAATAGGTTGGCAACAAAACGCACAGCAACACGTAAACAAGTCTGCAAGTTGTGACTGGAAATGCCCATATGCACAAAGCGAGGTACATACAGAAATAGTTTGTCGAGATCGGTGTGGAAGAACTTAACAGGCCTGAACAGAGCCCTGACCTTAAACCCTTCGAACACCTTTGGGATGAATTGGCTTGCCAACTGCGAGCCAGGCCTAATCGTCCAACATCAGTGCCTAACCTCACTAAAGCTCTTGTGGCTGAATGGAAGTCCCCCCTTAAATTTTCCAACATCTAGTGGAAAGCATTTCCAGAAGAGTGGAGGCTGTTTTATATTTGAGATTCTTCAAAGTAGCCACCCTTTGCCTTGATGACAGCTTTGCACACTCTTGGCATTCTCTCAACCAGCTTAATGAGCTAGTCACCTGGAATGCATTTCAATTAACTAGTGTGCCTTGATAAAAGTTAATTTGTGGAATTTCTATCCTTCTTAATGTGTTTAAGAAAATCAGTTGTGTTGTGAGGTAGGGGTGGTATACAGAAGATAGCCCTATTTGGTAAAAAACCAAGTCCATATTATGCCGCCATTGTCGCAACCCCTATTACCAGCCTGTTCAACCTCTCTTTCATATCGTCTGAGATCCCCAAGGATTGGAAAGCTGCCGCAGTCATCCCCCTCTTCAAAGGCGGAGACACCCTGGACCCAAACTGTTACAGACCTATATCCATCCTGCCCTGCCTATCTAAGGTCTTCGAAAGCCAAGTCAACAAACAGGTCACTCAACATCTCGAATCCCACCGTACCTTCTCCGCTGTGCAATCTGGTTTCCGAGCCGGTCACGGGTGTACCTCAGCCACGCTCAAGGTACTAAACGATATCATAACCGCCATCGATAAAAGACAGTACTGTGCAGCCGTCTTCATCGACCTTGCCAAGGCTTTCGACTCTGTCAATCACCATATTCTTATCGGCAGACTCAGTAGCCTCGGTTTTTCGGATGACTGCCTTGCCTGGTTCACCAATTACTTTGCAGACAGAGTTCAGTGTGTCAAATCGGAGGGCATGCTGTCCGGTCCTCTGGCAGTCTCTATGGGGGTGCCACAGGGTTCAATCCTCGGGCCGACTCTTTTCTCTGTATATATCAATGATGTTGCTCTTGCTGCGGGCGATTCCCTGATCCACCTCTACGCAGACGACACCATTCTATATACTTCCAGCCCGTCCTTGGACACTGTGCTATCTAACCTCCAAATGAGCTTCAATGCCATACAACACTCCTTCCGTGGCCTCCAACTGCTCTTAAACGCCAGTAAAACCAAATGCATGCTTTTCAACCGTTCGCTGCCTGCACCCGCACGCCTGACCAGCATCACCACCCTGGATGGTTCCGACCTTGAATATGTGGACATCTATAAGTACCTAGGTGTCTGGCTAGACTGTAAACTCTCCTTCCAGACTCATATCAAACATCTCGAATCGAAAATCAAATCAAGAGTCGGCTTTCTATTCCGCAACAAAGCCTCCTTCACTCACGCCGCCAAACTTACCCTAGTAAAACTGACTATCCTACCGATCCTCGACTTCGGCGATGTCATCTACAAAATTGCTTCCAACACTCTACTCAGCAAACTGGATGCAGTTTATCACAGTGCCATCCGTTTCGTCACTAAAGCACCTTATACCATCCACCACTGCGACTTGTATGCTCTAGTCGGCTGGCCCTCGCTACATATTCGTCGACAGACCCACTGGCTCCAGGTTATCTACAAGTCCATGCTAGGTAAAGCTCCGCCTTATCTCAGTTCACTGGTCACGACGTCAACACGCGCTCCAGCAGGTGTATCTCACTGATCATCCCTAAAGCCAACACCTCATTTGGTCGCCTTTCGTTCCAGTTCTCTGCTGCCTTTGACTGGAACGAATTGCAAAAATCGCTGAAGTTGGAGACTTTTATCTCCCTCACCAACTTCAAACATCTGCTATCTGAGCAGTTAACCGATCGCTGCAGCTGTACATAGTCTATCGGTAAATAGCCCACCCATTTTTACCTACCTCATCCCCATACTGTTTTTATTTATTTACTTTTCTGCTCTTTTGCACACCAATATCTCTAACTGTACATGACCATCTGATCATTTATCACTCCAGTGTTATTAATCTGCAAAATTGTAATTATTCGCCTACCTCCTCATGCCTTTTGCACACAATGTATATAGACTCCACTTTTTTTTCTACTGTGTTATTGAATTGTTTACTTACTCCATGTGTAACTTTGTGTTGTCTGTTCACACTGCTATGCTTTATCTTGGCCAGGTCGCAGTTGCAAATGAGAACTTGTTCTCAACTAGCCTACCTGGTTAAATAAAGGTGAAATAAATAAAATAAAAAATAAATGGCAAGAACTGCTCAATCAAGCAAAGACAAAGGACAGTCGATCATTACTTTAAGACATGGTCAGTCAATACAGAACATTTCAAGAATTTTGAAAGTTTCTTCAAGTGCAGTCACAAAAACCATCTAGAGCTATGATCAAATTGGCTCTCCTGAAGACCGCCAGAGGAAAGGAAGACCCAGAGTTACCTGTACACACTACCTCAATTAGCCCAACAAACTGGTTCCCACGCACATTGGATACCCAGGAAATCTGCATTGTGTCCCGCCACCCACCAACCGCAAACCCCTCTTTTACGCTACTGGTTCTCTCTATCATACAGTTGAAGTCTGAAGTTAACATACACCTTAGCCAAATAGATTTAAACTCAGTTTTTCACTATTAATAACATTTAATCCTAGTAAAAATTCCCTTTTTTTAGGTCAGTTAGGACCACCACTTTATTTTAAGAATGTGAAATGTCAGAATTATTGTAGAGAGAATGATTATTTCAGCTTTAATTTCTTTCATCACATTCTCAGTGGGTCACAAGTTTACATACACTCAATTAGTATTTGGTAGCATTGCCTTTAAATGTTTAACGTGGGTCAAACGTTTTGGGTAGCCTTCCACAAGCTTCACACAATAAGTTGGGTGAATTTTGGCCGATTTTCATCTGACAGAGCTGCTGTAACTGAGTCAAGTTTGAAGGCCTCCAGGCTCGCACACGCTTTTCAATTCTGCCCACATATCTTATATGGAATTGAGGTCAGGGCTTTGAGATGGCCACTCCAATACCTTGACTTTGTTGTCCTTAAGCCATTTTGCCACAACTTCTGAAGTATGCTTGTTTTGCTCTCAGAGTGCACACTGGATGTTTGGGCCAAGGAGTAGGATTGATTTGAGCGTTCTGGCCTTACAACGGCAGTCAAGCACCCAAGCTAATGTTGGCTAGCTTGCTAGCTACTTCCAGACATAAATGAGACCACTCTGACCATTTTACTGTTAACCAGAGCATTGGTGACTGTAACTGTGCTGCTGGAAACAATTTAATTATGTTTTTTTGCCAATGTTTACTGACACCGGCTATATTCAACGGGTGGTGAGCACTCATAAATGTATTATTCTGCGCTGTGGTACACTCAGACGAGAGTGCTCTGAAATCGGTGTAGATAGTCAGAGCAAATTTACGAAAGCAACCGAATGTCCATTGAGAACGTACTATGACTATACCATTTAGCTAAGCTAAGAATGACGGGAATAATCAAGTCAATACACGATGGGTAGTTAGATAGCCTATAGTTCATATACAGTGCCTTGCGAAAGTATTCGGCCCCCTTGAACTTTGCGACCTTTTGCCACATTTCAGGCTTCAAACATAAATATATAAAACTGTATTTTTTTGTGAAGAATCAACAACAAGTGGGACACAATCATGAAGTGGAACGACATTTATTGGATATTTCAAACTTTTTTAACAATTCAAAAACTGAAAAATTGGGCGTGCAAAATTATTCAGCCACCTTAAGTTAATACTTTGTAGCGCCACCTTTTGCTGCGATTACAGCTGTAAGTCACTTGGGGTATGTCTCTATCAGTTTTGCACACCGAGTTTTTCCCATTCCTCCTTGCAAAACAGCTCGAGCTCAGTGAGGTTGGATGGAGAGCATTTGTGAACAGCAGTTTTCAGTTCTTTCCACAGATTCTCGATTGGATTCAGGTCTGGACTTTGACTTGGCCATTCTAACACCTGGATATGTTTATTTTTGAACCATTCCATTGTAGATTTTGCTTTATGTTTTGGATCATTGTCTTGTTGGAAGACAAATCTCTGTCCCAGTCTCAGGTCTTTTGCAGATTCCGTCAGGTTTTCTTCCAGAATGGTCCTGTATTTGGCTCCATCCATCTTCCCATCAATTTTAACCATCTTCCCTGTCCCTGCTGAAGAAAAGCAGGCCCAAACCATGATGCTGCCACCACCATGTTTGACAGTGGGGATGGTGTGTTCAGCTGTGTTGCTTTTACGCCAAACATAACGTTTTGCATTGTTGCCAAAAAGTTCAATTTTGGTTTAATCTGACCAGAGCACCTTCTTCCACATGTTTGGTGTGTCTCCCAGGTGGCTTGTGGCAAACTTTAAACTACACTTTTTATGGATATCTTTAAGAAATGGCTTTCTTCTTGCCACTCTTCCATAAAGGCCAGATTTGTGCAATATACGACTGATTGTTGTCCTATGGACAGAGTCTCCCACCTCAGCTGTAGATCTCTGCAGTTCATCCAGAGTGATCATGGGCCTCTTGGCTGCATCTCTGATCAGTCTTCTCCTTGTATGAGCTGAAAGTTTAGAGGGACGGCCAGGTCTTGGTAGATTTGCAGTGGTCTGATACTCCTTCCATTTCAATATTATCGCTTGCACAGTGCTCCTTGGGATGTTTAAAGCTTGGGAAATCTTTTTGTATCCAAATCCGGCTTTAAACTTCTTCACAACAGTTTCTCGGACCTGCCTGGTGTGTTCCTTGTTCTTCATGATGCTCTCTGCGCTTTTAACGGACCTCTGAGACTATGACAGTGCAGGTGCATTTATACTGAGACTTGATTACACACAGGTGGATTGTATTTATCATCCTTAGTCATTTAGGTCAACATTGGATCATTCAGAGATCCTCACTGAACTTCTGGAGAGAGTTTGCTGCACTGAAAGTAAAGGGGCTGAATAATTTTGCACGCCCAAATTTTCAGTTTTTGAAATGTTAAAAAAGTTTGAAATATCCAATAAATGTCGTTCCACTTCATGATTGTGTCCCACTTGTTGTTGATTCTTCACAAAAAAATACAGTTTTATATCTTTATGTTTGAAGCCTGAAATGTGGCAAAAGTTCGCAAAGTTCAAGGGGGCCGAATACTTTCGCAAGGCACTGTACTGGCAAGTTTGATGTATAACTACTAACTTTAGGTAGCTAGCTAACATAGCATATCATTACAAGAGTATGTGTCACGACTTCCGCCGAAGTTGGCTCTCCTGCCTGTTCGGGCGTTGCTCGGCGGTCGTCGTCACCGTCCTACTAGCCACCACCGATCCCTTTTTCGTTTGTCTGTTGGTTTTGTCTTATTAGTTTCACCTGTGTGTATTTTAGTTTAATTAACGTCCTTATATGTAGTAGGTTGTCCCGCCCTTGTTTTGTGCGGGATTGTTTGTATTCATGTATTTGGTGTAATACGTGTGTGTTATTTCTCCGGTCTGTTTTTGATCCTGTGTTGGATTATTTCACCCTGTATGTTGGGTTGACCATGTTTTTGTGCGCCGGAGAATAAACTGTCGAATCACTGAAACCTGCTCTCTGCGCCTGATTCCACCCACCTTGATAATACGTGACAGTATGTGCCGGTATGTGGTTTGTAAGGACAGCGTAGCTAACAAATTGTCAGCGAACATAACGTGTAAGGTAACTTATTTGAAAAGTCACTACTTTATTGCGTTGAGCAGCTACCCCTTGGTCGTTAGGGCAAATCTGGTGTGTGATAGGAGGGGGGGGGGGTTTCACTCCTAGCTCGGCTATTAAACTATTCTTTAGTAAAAGTTGAATAGTCTATTATTCAACTATTAGCCCCCCTCCCCAACTTGAAACAAATTGTTGTTGTTCCCATCTCGTTCTTTTCCCTCTTCCATGCATCATTATTCTGCGCCTGAGTGGCTCGCTTGTGGGCGTGCTGGCGGGGTATGGCAGCATCTTCAGTTGTGCGTCAATAATTCTGCAAACAGTAGCATGTTTGTATTAAGGTGTAGTTATTCACGGGCAAATTGTTATATGCTATGGAGGTACATGTGTCTTTTTGTCGAGAGCAAATTTTTTTTTATTTTCAATCAAAATAAATTGTTCTGAAAGCAACTTTTTTTCGACACAAAGGAAGTCTACGAAAAAGGACTGTGTGATGATGGCATCTCAGGTAAGCAGCACTGGGTGTTCTTCCATCCAACTTTTACATAGCTCCTACAATTCAGTGTCGGTTCATAATATACATACCGTAGAATGATAAATCATGCAATTATTATTCTCAAGCTAACCAAAAACATTTAGCACGAATGCCTGTTCTCGCCATTTTCAGTTTAATTAGTCAAACTTTCCTTCATGGCAACTCATAAGCAGGCCATGTCATATTTAAAATTATATATACAATTCTAAAATTATATTTCATGACAATGGTTAGATTTTTTTACCGAAGAATGAAAGAACACAATATGTCTGTCAGGGAATGCTATTTTGATATGTCAGATGAAGAGTTAGACCAGAAAGTCAGCATCATTAAGGCAAGGATGGCCCATGCGGGCTTTATAATGGTCAAAGGAATAGGCCATCGTGTATAATGGCGAAGAGTTAGGGAGTCTTTGCAGCGTCTAGATGGCAAATATGCAATGATACCTGCACCATCACCTAATGAACAACCACAATACCAGTCTGGTGTTAAGCTTTCTGTGCTGTATTGAGATATCCTGAAAATGACATATGCTGCTTTAGATTGAATGGACATATCTCAATTATTGTTTCTATATCTACAAAAAATAAGCTATTTTCTTTACTTTCAGAGAGCGAGCTGATCAAGGGTTCGAAAAAGTAGATATTGCCAGATGTTCACTGTCCGAGGAACAGGCCTTGGAAGCGTTATTGCTGACAAAAGTGTCCATAACCAGAGGTAATTAAACTGTTCTGTGTTCTTTTTCTTTCTTCCTCTCTGCCTGTCTTGTTGTACATGGAACCTGTCTCACATGCATAAATAAAAAAAACGTAAGATGTCAGCTGCTAATATTCAGATTTACACCACATAAACACAGCCATTTTCACTGGACTATCTGTTGCTGCCAAGTCATGATTTCCCTGGGGGTTAGCCTTGCAATAACCAAGTGGTGAGACACGTAGCCCTCCATATTTAAATGTTTCAGGTACACTCCGATAGGTGTCTGTGTCAGCTACAGTATCTTCTATTGACATTGACATCTATTGTTTGTCCTCGTGTCTGTTTTTCAGCATAAAGTTCTCTGTAGCCACTTTAATGTGGACACCAGGTGAGACCACACACACACAATAATAGTCTCTCTCCTTCACTTCATCCCTCTCCCCTTCTCCCTAAATCATCTTGGTTATATCAGCTTTGTTGGTGAACACCTCCCGCATCTGAACTGGCTGACACAGAGGGCACAGCATAACCATAGGTGAGCGGTCACTTGGTCGGGTCAACAGGAAGTATTATTGAAGAGATGCTTTACATTGAGATGTAGTAGTCCCAGAGTTAATGATCCAAGATCAGTTTTGCATTTCACCTCCTGATGATTATGATGTCTGACCGTGTTAGAATAAAAAAAACAAGGCTTAATCATAATCTCTCTATCCATCTGTCTCTCGTCTGCAGGTATGTTTTGATATGAGCGAGAAAGCCAGTCCCGTCATCGCCACCTCACCCGCTCTTAAGATAACCTTCGGGCCAACTGGGGGCCCAAGGCTGGTTAGGAGACAACCGCTAGAGTCACTGTAATTGTGATGAACCGAGAGAATATTAGGGTAGCACTGTAATTCATTAATCATATGCCTCTGTTCTTACCTCTTTCCCTTTCTGTCTTCTACATCTCTCACCCCACCTCATCTTTCTTCCTTGTTTTATAATGCACACCATATGTGCATTAAAGTATAAATTGAACTTGTATTTATAATATAAAATTACAATTATCTTAATTATAATGCATGTATTAATAACACCTAGATAATGAACTACTTTCAATAAAGCGTTTTACATTCTTCACTGGAAATTAAGTATCTCATTGAAATAATATCCTGTGTCCTCAGATTAATGCAGATGAAAGGAGTTAGATATACATTGTTTTTTTCTGTATATATATGAGTTACAAATCAGCCTTCACTTAAATCATGTTTCTCATCTATTACATAGTTACAATGTGTAATCATTGATGCCTCAGAAGCAGGAGTGGTAAACACTGTTGAAGTGTATAATTGTAATTCATATATGCAGATACAGCATCATTCAAAGAATGGAGTTTGATATGACTAAAAAAACAATGCCTCAGAGATTCATACCTGAACCGCACTTTTATTTGCTAAGGAAGAGTACATGATCAGTGAATATATTCAATGTACAGGCTACAATGTGGGGATCTCATGTGTGGTAATAACTAAAGTACATGTATATAGGACTTGCATCCTTGGCCCAAGGATCCATAGGCTTCATTAATGCCATTCAGACTTGATACAACAACTATGATAGCTGAGGTTCATAGATTGGTATGAATATTAGTTCAGAACCTAACGTTTTAGGGTCCATACACATATCGGCTACATACTCTAGCTAGCTACACATCCATAGGATTTTTTAATCCTCACTACACAATAAGCAAGTAAATAGTTAGCTAGCTATTTTACTTCAGCTGCATTGCAAGGCAAGCTTACACAATTGTACATTCAAATCAAATTTTATTTGTCACATACACATGGTTAGCAGATGTTAATGTGAGTGTAGCGAAATGCTTGTGCTTCTAGTTCCGACAATGCAGTAATATCCAACGAGTAATCTAACCCTAACAATTCCACAACTACTACCTTATTCACACAAATGTAAAGGGATAAAGAATATGTACATAAAGATATATGAATGAGCGATGGTACAGAACGGCATAGGCAAGATGCAGTAGATGGTATCAAGTACAGTATATACATATACGATGAGTAATGTAGGGTATGTAAACAAAGTGGCATAGTTTAAAATGGCTAGTGATACATGTATTAAATAAAGATGCAGTAGATGATATAGAGTACAGTATATACATATACGATGAGTAATGTAGGGTATGTAAACATTATATTAAGTGGCATGTTTAAA
This sequence comes from Oncorhynchus clarkii lewisi, assembly GCF_045791955.1. Taxonomy (NCBI): domain Eukaryota; kingdom Metazoa; phylum Chordata; class Actinopteri; order Salmoniformes; family Salmonidae; genus Oncorhynchus; species Oncorhynchus clarkii. The sequence goes on from NC_092153.1 coordinate 64,341,653, forward strand.
GTGGCTAGTGATAATTTTTTTAACATAAATTTCCATACATTTCCATTATTAAAGTGAGCTGGAGTTGAGTCAGTATGTTGGCAGAAGCCACTCAATGTTAGTGGTGGCTGTTTAACAGTCTGATGGCCTTGAGATATAAGCTGTTTTTCAGTCTCTCGTCCCTGCTTTGATGCACCAATTTGCAGTAAATGCTTTAGCTAGCTAGATTCTTTACGTCCACTGTTTCACAAGATGACAGCCTGGTTTGATGGTTCTCTCAGGAGTCCCTAAAACATTAAACAACACGAATTACAAATTCATTGTCATGTCATAAAACTAGCCAACTAATGTTAGCTAGTAAGTTAACTTGCTAAATAGCGATTTTTGCAAATAAATTTTGTGACAAAAAAATATGCACAAATGTTTGTCTCTACATTAACTAACATATTCCTCTCAATTGTAAATGTTTTGCTTGACTCGTTATGACGTTATAACTACTTACATTTGATTCCACCGTAATGTTTTGTCAGCCATCTTCACCCAGGGACGGGTGGCTCGCGTCAAATTCATCATTGGAACCACTCGATGTGATTGGTCATATAAAAACCAAATTAATAGAGACAAATTTCTTAAAATCAATCCCGTATACTATGTTATTATAAAAAAATAAAAAATAATTATCTGCTAATGCCAATACGGAAGACTATCAAATGCTTATCAAAGATGTCCTCTGGTGGTAAGACTAGCAATAACTTGCATTAACTGAAAAAATGCCTGACAAATTGATAACATGCCAAAGAATGCTGCAACAGCCCGCAAGGTGTGCCGCAGTATGATGCAACTTTTAAAGGAGGAACCACTGTAGATTGAATTTTAGAATAAGGCTGTAACGTAACAAAATGCTGAAAAAGTCAAGGGGTTCCTTTCTGAATGCACTGTATATGGAGGCATATTGAGCTGGCTGGATCCCAATGGCACCCTCTTGTGAACAGTGTGCTACTTTTATAAGGGCCCTTAAGGGATTTGGTGAGAAGTAGTGCACTACAGTTTTTTTGTATATATTTTTTATTTCACCTTTTTTAACCAGGTAGGCCAGTTGAGAACAAGTTCTCATTTACTACTGCGACCTGGCCAAGATAAAGCAAAGTAGAGCAACAAAAAACAACACAGTGTTACACATAGGATAAACAAAAGTACAGTCAATAGCACAATAGAAAAATCTATATAGTATATAGGGAATAGGGTGTCATTTGGGATGCAGAGGCTGCTGTGCTTGTATGGCTCTGACCTAATGAGTGGCCCATGCTGGAACAGCTGACTCCAGAACAGCTTGGCCAGTCAGGCCTACATATGTCTCCTCAGAAGAACTAGGCCAGACATGATAACATCTGTTCTGTTCTGCCCAGGAAGGCATGCCCAGACTGGCTCTGTGTCTGGGTCTTTCTGTCTGACCAGACCTTATACGCTGCAAGGGTGGCAGAGGGGAGGGAGGTAACTTGACACACAGGCGGTCAGGCAGGGGCGTACATACAGACATACATATACGGTACACACACACACACACACACACAAATTCAGTGGTATTTTTCTGTTTCTTGTGAAATCATGTTCTACTGTTATCATGAACTATAAGAAAACATTTCGATGTGTGAGCAAATCAAGAATCAATGTAATGATATGGCTCATTAAGTTATGAACTTCTACACAATTTGTTCTTCACAAATTGCTTTGCTTCTAGAAGATTTCACAAAACAGATTATGTGGTAATGCACTGGAAAAATAAACACTGAAATATACAAATCAACTTCAGGCTCAATATCACTGTTTCCTTTTTTTGTTGGTTGGATAATGTCCGTAATGAATCAAATGTCAAATGAGTAGGGGTTAAAGGATCGCTCATTCAATGAGCCCTTTTTGTTATCTTGGCCTATTCATGTGACAATTCCCCACAAAAGTAACAGGTGCGAAGGTTTCCATGTGCAAAAGCTATTACCATCATCATCATTTTATTTAACCTTTATTATTTTTTTAATCATCAATATCATGATCATCATCAATATCATCATCCTCATAATATGTAACTATAGTCGTAATTCTCATCACACATTGATGAAACTTCTAAATGTTTTGTGTCTTTATTCTACGTGTACATGTGAAACTGTGTGATGAGAATGTTCAGAAAATCTTTCTGAATGCCAAAAATCTAAAATAAAATCCCTGGTTAAATTTAAATGTCATATCCTTCAGTATTCAATCCCCACTTAACATCTCTATTTTTATTTCAAGACAGGAACTGTGTTCTACTTCATACTATGAAAAATGCATTTACTTGGTAGGCTATTTGTTAAAAGCGAAGAGCCTTAGTGTCACGCCCTGACCTGAGATATCTCTGTTTTCTTTATATTTTGGTTAGGTCAGGGTGTGACTAGGGTGGGTACGGTAGTTTTTGTATTGTCTAGGGTTTTTTGTATGTCTAGAGTTTTTGTAGGTCTAGGTGATTTGTATGTCTATGGTGGCCTGATATGGTTCCCAATCAGAGGCAGCGGTTTATCGTTGTCTCTGATTGGAGATCATATATAGGTAGCCATTTCCCTTTGGTGATTGTAGGATCTTGCCTATGTGTAGTTGCCTGTCAGCACTTGTTTGTATAGCTTCATGTTTCGTTTTGTTATTTTGTTCAGTGTCTCATTCTTTAAATAAATAAGAATTTACGTATACCACGCTGCACCTTGGTCCGATCCTTATAACGAACGTGACACTTAGACATTAGATATGGATAAAATACATGAAATGTTCACATCTGTTGACTAATGAAAAGGACTCTCTAACAGCTAAAATGTTGGTATATCTATTTACATTTTTGAAATCCTAAACGCTATTTGTGAAAAAAATGCAAAAGCTTATTAATATTCCACCTGAAAGGGAGACAGTCACAGATTGTGTAATTCAAATAAAAATGTTTTGTATTTTGTAACATTTCTTGTAATTTGGAGATAGGCGCTAAATGGCACCCTATTCGCTATAAAGTGCACTATTTTTTTTACCTGATCCCTATGAGTCCTGGTCAAAAGTAGTGCACCAAATAACAAATAGGGTGTCATTTGAAATAGAGACAAAGAAGCTAAGAAGGCCAATGTGAGAGAAGATACAGTATGACCCTCAAATCAGTTGAATTAAAGCTAAAGCGTCCTCTTAATGCTGCCCTTCATTCATGTGTAGATCTCATGTGATCAGCACCTGTATTTTAAAGTATCTGGAAAACCTGATAATCACATGCTGTGTGACATGAACTACTCATAACATCTCAAGGTTAAGGACAATCATAACACTGACATGAATTACAGAATAACATTCTCAGTATCTTGCTTCATGACATAATATTCCTAAAGACATTGTCGAAATGCCCTTACAGTCCCTCTCCTGAACAGTAACTAACAGCCTTCTCTAACTCTTGGAACAAGTAGCCTAACTTCCCCCAACTCTGCCTGACTCCCTCACCCTGCAGAGAGCAGAGGCGGGTAATGGGTACTCACTGTTTGTGGCAGGTAGCCTAGCGGTTAGTGTTGGGCGAGTAGCTGAAAGGTTACTGTCACTTGTGCTACCTCTCTGGCCGCTAGGTCACCAGGCTGCTCGATATGGCGCACACCTGTCACCATTGTTACGTGCACCTGTGCGTCATCAGACTGACCTGGACTCCATCACTTCCCTGATTACCTTCCCTATCTATGTCACTCCCTTTGGTTTCTTCCCCAGGCGTTATTGTTTCTGTTCCTGTGTTAAGTCTGTGCGTTGCTCGTGTTTTGTTGTATGTTGCGTTTATTTAGTAAAACACTCACTCCCTGAACTTGCTTCCCAACTCTCAGCACACATTAATACAGTTACTGGTTTGAATCCCTGAGCCGACAAGGTGAAAAAATGTATAAACAATCTGTCAATATGCCCTTGAGCAAGGCATGTAATCCTAATTGCTCCAGGAGCGCTGTTCATAATGGCTGACCCTGGTTGTGACCCCACTCTCCGAGGTTTCAGACATGAAAAATATACATTTCCAATTCACACATGCGTATAATTACACACTTGTACATGGGTGAAATAGGACAAGTATAGGCACCCATATAAATTGTAGTTTTTTGATTACAAGCAACTCTGTTTGAACCTCTGGAACTCTCCAGTTACATTCCACTCCCAATGACCTCTGATTGTGACACTTGACCGCTCATCACCACCTTTGACCCTCCCTACCTGCATCTCCTCAGGGCATCCGTCCAATAGGTAGGTGGGACCAGGGCAAATACAAGAGCACAGTCCAGTCCAGTCTGGGTTCAGTTCTCAGCAAGCAGTTGCAGAGTGAGGAGTGCTCATAAACCTCTGCCCTGCACACCAACAGCTGGGCCACAATCCATTGACCTTCCTCCTGCAGCCCTGAGGGGAATCCTACAAGGCAAGCTAGATCTTACTCAATGTTTTTCTAAAGGTAAACAGCTTCAGATATCTTCACATTCCATCTCAGGCTTCATACTACGATGGTGGATATTGCGAGTCGGCCTGCTGCTAACTCTAGCAGGCTTGTAATTGCGCCTATGTCACACATGGCTAGTCGAACCCCGAACTCTTCATTGAGATAATGCTGAAACATCAATCCATGGCAAATCAGTGACACATTTTAATTTGTGACAAAATCAAGTCTGGCTTTTTTATGTCAGTTTTGGAGCAGTGGCTTCTTCCTTGCCTTTCAGGTTATGTCAGTATAGGACTCATTTTACTATGATATCGATACTTTTGTACCTGTTTCCTCCAGCATCTTCACAGATGATTTGCACTTTTCGCATCGCACGTTAGTCTACAACCTCTCCACAATGGCCAAGACCAAAGAGCTGTGTAAGGACATCAGGGATAAAATTGTAGACCTGCACAAGGCTGGGATGGGCTACAGGACAATATGCAAGCAGCTTGGTGAGAGGGCAACAACTGTTGGTGGAATTATTAGAAAATGGAAGAAGTTCAAGATGACGGTCTCCTACTGTAAAATATATTTGCGGTTGATATATTATTGATTATATATTTTAAAAACAACCTGAGGATGGATTATAAAAAACGTTTGACATGTTTCTGTGGACATTATGGATATTATTTGGAATTTTCGTCTGCGTTGTCGTGACCGCTCTTTCCTGTGGATTTCTGAACATAACGCGACAAACAAACAGAGGTATTTTGGATATAAAAATCATCTTTATGGAACAAACGGAACATTTGTTGTGTAACTGGGAGTCTCGTGAGTGAAAACATCCGAAGATCATCAAAGGTAAACGATTAATTTGATTGCTTTTCTGATTTTCGTGACCTGATGCTAAGTGTACTTAATGTTTTATCGTGCGATCGATAAACTTACACAAACGCTTGGATTGCTTTCGCTGTAAAGCATAATTTCAAAATCCCAATAGGGGGATTGCAGCCATAACAAGTTAAACATCATACAATGTGATTTTCTGGATTTATGTTTTAGATTTGGTCTTTCACAGTTGAAGTGTACCTATGATAAAAACAGACCTCTACATGCTCTACATTACAGACCTCTACATGCTTTGTAAGTAGGAAAACCTGCAAAATTGGCAGTGTATCAAATACTTGTTCTCCCCACTATACATCCACAAGAACACCTCCCATTGACTCAAATTATGTCAACTAGCCTATCTGAAGTTTCTAAAGCCATGACAACATTTTTGGGAATTTTACTAGTTGTTTATAAAGAAACAACTACTTAGTGTATGTAAACCTCTGACCCACTGGAATTGTGATACAGTGATCTAATTATGAGTTAAATAATCTGTCTGTAAACAATTGTTGGAAAAATTACTTGTCATGCACAAAGTAGATGTCCTAACCGACTTGCCAAAACTATAGTTTGCTAACAAGAAATTTGTGTAGTGGTTGAAAAGCGAGTTTTAATGACTCCAACCTACGTGTATGTAAACTTCTGACTTCAACTGTATATTTTTTTATTAAGTCATACGAAAGTGTTACGTTGTGTGAAGTTTAAAATGCATTCTGACATTACTAAATGTGCATTACAAGGTATTGTGAGTAGATTGATGAGGGAAAAAAACTAATGTGATCAATTTAAGAATAACGCTGTAATATAACAAAATGTGGAAAAATGGGTCTGAATACAATCAGAATGCACTGTACATAGTTTTTTCCTTTAACAATAAAGCATTGTAACTGATGAAACCCATGATGCATGACGACAGTGTCAGATATTAAAACCTTATTTTCCTTTTAAGTAAGGTCATCATTTAAAAAAAAATGTAAGTGGTAGATCAACTTTAATATTGTAGATAGATTGTAGATTCCATCAATGTAATTGTCTGCATCATATCCAGTTCCCAACATATATTTTCGTAAATAAATAACAGTACCCGTCAAACGTTTGGACACGCCTACTAATTCAAGGGTTTTCTTTATTTTTGCTATTTTCTACATTGTAGAATAATAGTGAAGACATCCACATGATTAAATAACACATATGGAAACATGTAGTAAACAAAAAAGTGTTAAACAAATCAAAATATATTTTATATTTGACATTCTTCAAAGTAGCCACCCTTCGCCTTGACAGCTTTCCACACTCTTGACATTCTGAGTTAATTTAATTTTTACAGGGACAGTGCACATTAATCAAAGTCATTCTCTCAAACAGTTTCACCAGGAATGCTTTTCCAACAGTCTTGAAGGAGTTCCCAAATATGCTGAGCACTTGTTGGCTGCTCTTCCTTCAGTCTGCAGTCCAACTCAGCCCAAACCATCTCAAATGGGTTGAGGTCAGGTGATTGTGGAGGCCAAGTCATCTGATGCAGCACTCCAACACTATCCTTCTTGGTCAAATAGCCCTTACACAGCCTGGAGGTGTGTTGGGTCATAGTCCTGTTGAAAAACAAATGACAGTCCCACTCAGTGCAAACCAGATGGGATGGCGTATTGTTGCAGAATTATGGGGTAGCCATGCTGGTTCAGTGTACCTTGAATTTAAATAAATAATTAAATAATTTACACTGTCACCAGCAAAGCACCCCCACGCAATCACACCTCCTCCTTCCTGCTTCACGGTTGTAACCACACGTGGAGATCATCCATTCACCTACTCTGTATCTCACAAAGACACAGCGGTTGGAAACCAAAAATTTAATATTTGGACTCATCAGACCAAAGGACAGATTTCCACCGGTCTAATGTCCATTGCTCATGTTTCTTGGCCCAAGCAAGTCACTTCTTAGTGATTTCTTTGCAGCAATTCGACCATCAAGGCCGGATTCACGCAGTCTCCTCTGACCAGTTGATGTTGAGATGTGTCTGTTACTTGAACTCTGAAGCATTTATTTGGGCTGCAATTTCTGATGCTGGTAATTCTAATAAACTTATCCTCTGCAGCAGAGGTAACTCTGGGTCTTCCTGTCCTGTGGCGGTCCTAATGAGAGTTTGGTTTTATGATAGCGCTTCATGGTTTTTGCGACTTTACTTGAAGAAACTTTCAAAGTTCTTGAAATGTTCCGTATTGACTGACCATGCCGTAAAGTAATGGACTGTTGTTTCTCTTTGCTTATTTGAACTGTTCTTGCCATAATATTGACTTGGTCTTTTACCAAATAGGGCTATCTTCTGTATACCACCCCTACCTTGTCACAACACAACTGGCTCAAATACATTAAAGAAATTCCACAAATTACCTGTTAATTGAAATGCATTCCAGGTGACTTCCTAATGAAGCCAGATGATAGAATGTCAAGAGTGTAAAAAGAAGTCAAGGCTACTTTGAAGAATTACAAATATAAAATATATTTGTTACTACATGATTGTATATGTATTAGGACATAGTTTGTCTTCACTATTATTCTGCAATGTTGAAAATAGTAAAAATAACGAAAAACCCTGGAATGAGTAGGTGTCCAAAACATTTGACTGGTACTGTACATCTTATACACACATTTTACAATAGTTATGTTTTTAATCCTATCCTTCAGATATCCTCAACCCCTCTCTGAAGACCATCCCGTTTGAATTATATATGCCAACTGTGCTGTGTCACAAACCTATATTCTGGTTCTCTAGCAGATTAGTTAAAATATCTCATCAGATGTTCAAGAATGGATTTTTTTCCCCTTTATTTCAGATTACAACCTCACTTTCAGGTGTTTGATAATATTAAAAAAGATATCACTATTTACAAAAAAATATATAAATTGGTTGCACTTTCAGTTTAATCCAACAGAAAAGACAGAACAGATAAAATAACAAGGTGTTAAAATCAAATATACTAACTGGAATTTTTTTGGGGGGATTTAAGTACAACTTTATGACTGAAGCCTTTAGTGAAAGGTTGAATGCTTTGATATTTAATAATTTCTGCCCTCCCAATTCATTATATAAATTGTCCCGTTTAATTTTGGCTAGACAAAATGAAAGAAAAAACATCCAGAAAATCACATTGTAGGATTTTTAATGAATTTATTTGCAAATTATGGTGGAAAATAAGTATTTGGTCACCTACAAACAAGCAAGATTTCTGGCTCTCACAGACCTGTAACTTCTTCTTTAAGAGGCTCATCTGTCCTCCACTCGTTACTTGTATTAATGGCACCTGTTTGAACTTGTTATCAGTATAAAAGACACCTGTCCACAACCTCAAACAGTCACACTCCAAACTCCACTATGGCCAAGACCAAAGAGCTGTCAAAGGACACCAGAAACAAAATTGTAGACCTGCAGCAGGCTGGGAAGACTGAATCTGCAATAGGTAAGCAGCTTGGTTTGAAGAAATCAACTGTGGGAGCAAATATTAGGAAATGGAAGACATACAAGATCACTGATAATCTCCCTCGATCAGGGGCTCCACGCAAGATCTCACCCGGTGGGGTCAAAAGGATCACAAGAACGGTGAGCAAAAATCCCAGAACCACACGGGGGGGGACCTAGTGAATGGCCTGCAGAGAGCTGGGACCAAAGTAACAAAGCCTACCATCAGTAACACACTACGCCGCCAGGGACTCAAATCCTGCAGTTCCAGATGTGTCCCCCTGCTTAATAAGCTAGTACATGTCCAGGCCCATCTGAAGTTTGCTAGAGAGCATTAGGATGATCCAGAAGAAGATTGGGAGAATGTCATATGGTCAGATGAAACCAAAATATAACTTTTTGGTAAAAACTCAACTCGTCATGTTTGGAGAACAAAGAATGCTGAGTTGCATCCAAAGAACACCATACCTACTGTGAAGCATGGGGGTGGAAACATAATGCTTTGGGGCTGTTTTTCTGCAAAGGGACCAAGACGACTGATCCGTGTAAAGGAAAGAATGAATGGGGCGATGTATCGTGAGGTTTTGAGTGAAAACCTCCTACATCAGCAAGGGCATTGAAGATGAAACGTGGCTGGGTCTTTCAGCATGACAATGATCCCAAACACACCGCCCAGGGAACGAAGGAGTGGCTTCGTAAGAAGCATTTCAAGGTCCTGGAGTGTCCTAGCAAGTCTCCAGATCTCAACCCCATAGAAAATCTTTGGAGGGAGTTGAAAGTCCGTGTTGCCCAGCAACAGCCCCAAAACATCACTGCTCCAGAGGAGATCTTCATGGAGGAATGGGCCAAAATACCAGCAACAGCGTGTGAAAGCCTTGTGAAAACTTTTGACCTCTGTCATTGCCAACAAAGGGTATATAACAAAGTATTGAGATAAACTTTTGTTATTGACCAAATACTTATTTTCCACCATAATTTGCAAATAAATTCATTAAATATCCTACAATGTGATTTTCTGGATTTCTTTTTCTCATTTTGTCTGTCATAGTGGAAGTGTACCTTTGATGAAACTTACAGGCCTCTCTCATCTTTTTAAGTGGGAGAACTTGCACAATTGGTGGCTGACTAAATACTTTTTTGCCCCACTGTACATACAAAATGCCAAAATGGTATTCTAACTCACACCCCCAAAAAATAGAGAAAAAAATATGGAAAACAAAATATGAAGAAAAAGAATATAAACATTTACAAAATAGTTACATGGGTAACTATTTACACACTTTCAATATTTGGAACACCCTCAGTCCTCTATCAAATCAAATTTATTTATATAGCCCTTCGTACATCAGCTAATATCTCAAAGTGCTGTACAGAAACCCAGCCTAAAACCCCAAACAGCAAGCAATGCAGGTGTAGAAGCACGGTGGCTAGAAAAAACTCCCTAGAAAGGCCAAAACCTAGGAAGAAACCTAGAGAGGAACCAGGCTATGAGGGGGGGCCAGTCCTCTTCTGGCTGTGCCGGGTGGAGATCATAACAGAACATGGCCGAGATTTTCAAACGTTCATAGATGACCAGCAGGGTCAAATAATAATAATAATCACAGTAGTTGTAGAGGATGCAACAGGACAGCACTTCTAGAGTAAATATGAACAGTTTAGGGTTCCATAGCCACAGGCAGAACAGTTGAAACTGGAACAGCAGCAAGGCCAGGTGGACTGGGAACAGCAAGGAGTCATGCCAGGTAATCCTGACACATGGTCCTAGGGCTCAGGTCCTCCGAGAGAGAGAAAGAGAGAATTGGAGAGAGCATACTTAAATTCACACAGGACACCGGATAAGACAGAAGAAGTACTCCAGATATAACAAACTGACCCTTGACGCCCGACACAAACTACTGCAGCATAAATACTGGAGGCTGAGACAGGAGGGGTCAGGAGACACTGTGGCCCCATCCGATGAGACCCCCGGACAGGGCCAAACAGGAAGGATATAACCCCACCCACTTTGCCAAAGCTCTACACAATATTGTGCTGCTGATGCCAGGTGCCATAGCAGTCTCTTTCTGCTGTAAAGTGAGTATCAACAGGTATAATGCACAGATATATATAGAGTACAGGGAACATAAGGTTGAATATATTATAGACCTGCTAGATCTACTGTCTCTTTTATATTATGACATTTCAGCTAGATCTACTCTCTCTATTATATTATGACAGACCAGCTATATCTACTGTCTTTATTATATTACTTTGGCCATTGTTGTGGGCCTGCTCTCCCCTCAACAGCCTCAAGTAGGCTATTTCATGTGGGTTGGGGTTGGGCGGCAGACACACGCATCTCACATTTAATCTACATTACATGTTTAAATATTGCTTTCAAAATAAATTTAAAAAAGACAAATAATATTTTAGATTATTAATTTCAAACAAGGGCATAAGCATGAGAAGAACTTACCAGTCTTAAACATGTCCTCTCCGTTCAAAAAATATTCCTCCACTTGGGAATCGCTAAATGAATCGTCCTATAACAATCTCTGTCTCACTTTTACGATCAATTTCTTCAAAAATTGTGTGTACACCTGTATATCTAGACTTAGATTTAGCTTTCCCTGACTTAGTCGCCATACTGATTGATATATGAACAGTTGAATCTGCACGTTTACCAAACAATGCTGTGCGTAATATGCGTAGCTCCTTCCGGTATAAAACTTCAATAGCGAATGACTCTTTACGCAGGAGTTTACTACATGGGTTGGTCTTCCAACACATAACCATTGCATATTGCCATTTACCTCAGCTCATTGGCTATCTACCCATCTAGATTTCAAGACGATCAGTGGTCATTGGGTTAAAATACAGTCAATCAACGAAACAGTGGTCATATCATTGGTGCACAGTGTTGTCTTCAAATCGGTTTCTTTCAGTCAATACGGCCCATCAGGTTTGGTTGTGTTACAAACAAACCAGTTGATTGCAATGAAACCAAACATGACTGGAAAAGTCACGTTTTGTGTGGGTATTTACCCTCGAATGTGTTGTCGAAAATGAAATGAGACGGAATTGACGACACAAGCGGTTCACAAAATGTTTCGTGTTAGGCTATAAAAACGGATTTTATCAAACAAAAGATAATTCATTGTGTAACAATGAGCATTGGGATTGCAAACAGACGAAGATCGTCAAAGGTAAACAATTTATTTTAATACAGTTTGTGATTTTGTTAGCCTGTGCTGGTTGAAATATTTTTTTTTTTTATGGGGTTCTATCATCAGATACTCGCATCGTATTCTTTCGCAGTAAATCCTTTTTTAAATCTGACAACGCAGTTGGATTAGCAAGTGTCACAGCTTTCTTCTGTTGAAGGAGAGGCGGACCAAAACGCAGTTTGGTTATTGTAATAAATCTTTAATGAAGATGATAAATTAACAATATACAAAACAAGAAATGTGAAAAAACCGAAAACAGCCCTATCTGGTGTAACAAACACAAAGACAGTCATTCATCACCCACAAACCCCAACACCAAACAGGCTACCTGAATATGGTTCCCAATCAGAGACAATGACTAACACCTGCCTCTGATTGAGAACCATATCAGGCCAAACACAGAAACAGACAAACTAGACACACAACATAGAATGCCCACTCAGATCACACCCTGACCAAACAAAACATAGAACATACAAAGCAAACTATGGTCAGGGTGTGACAGCAAGATTCTAGGCTTTCGATACATGTGAGACACTTGTATTTTCATGAATGTTTAATACTTATGTAGCGATCACCTTATGTTGTGGAATTTCAGCCCGCTACCGGGTTCCGTGCGCAGAGAGGTTAACAGCTTCTACACCCAAGCCATAAGACTAATGAACAGCTAATCAAAAGGCTACCCAGACCCCTCTATAATGCTGCTGCTACTCTCTGTTTATTATCTATGCATAGTCACTTTTACTCTACCTACAATTACCTCGACTAACTGGTACCCCCGCACATTGACTCTGTACCCGTACCCCTCTATATTGCCTTGTTATTGTTATTTTACTGCTGCTGTTTAATTATTTGTTCATTTTATTTTAAATTTTTTACTTTACACTTAATTTTCTTAAAACTGCATTGTTAGTTAAGGGCTTGTAAGTAAGCCTTTCACTGTAAGGTTTGTTAATTAATAGCATATATCTGTTGTAGTTTCAGTGCACGTGAAAAAAATATATATATATATTTTGGAGGTATGGTAATGTGAGACTTGACCATTGCTAACACCTAATAGCTGCTATTGTATATATTGCAATACTGTGTGCTACGTCAGCTATAATAGCCAATACTGTTAGCCTAGCCACACTAACAGTAGTTTCCTTATACGGTTTTCAATGTTAAACCTATGTTAACATCTGTAACCTGCTGTAGGCTATGCCATGTTCATTGATGCTATATAGCTATGCTATTAATGCTGGCCAATGCTGCATACAGTAGCTACTAGCCATCACTGTTATTACTGTTGTGTAATGCATTCCCCTTTCTGTTCTATTACAGAAACCACTAACACTAGTTTCCTCCTACTTCCTGTTTGCTGTGTGTGCAATAAAGTGTGTTCTGTACAGCTGTCTCCTACTGGTCATTACCACGCCTTCTAACAGAGGCCCCGGGATGATTGTCCCTATATTTAACAGGTATCTCTTCCGGAGGCCACCACCAGTTGATGGCGCTCCTTTTCAGATGTTATTCTTTATGACACATTATTGCACTATGAAGGCATTTCCGCAACACATCTCCAAACAGAACCATTGCCAGCCACCACAAGTCCAGTCCCAGAGAAATCCTCTGTGCATCTATCCTAATCACGCTTCCCATGGAATTGACTGATAATTAATGCCAAACCACCCGGAACATACGTCCCCATAAATCCCTATTACAAGGAGTAAAAAAACAGGTCCATTCAGGAACACTTTAAGCCACTTTAAGCTAACTTTCACAAGAAAGTTAGCACTTGTCGTAATTTAGCCTGTCGGATCACAGTTCATTAACCTCCAGCATGGCTCTAGAAGCCTGGGGGGGTGGGGGAATGCATGTTATTAATTGGGAGTTGCTCAGTCCCCCACCCTACCAACACCACCCCACCAACACCAACACCCCTCTTCACCCTCCCCCACCATTCTCTTGACCACCCCACCTTTACCTACCCCGCTCCACCCCAACTCGCTCTGTTCCACCCCGCTCCCCCTACACTCCCTGCCCTGCATGGTCTCTGTCAAGCCTGTTTGCTGCGGCCTCCTGATGACTCAGCAGATATGCTATAGTGGGCCTTAATAATAGGGCCGTGGAGTAACAGAGGATATCTACAGTATTTAGCACTTGAGCTGGCACCCAGCTCACCAACAAGAGAGAGTCCGTGTGTGAGAGCGAGAGGGGTGGAGGGAGGGGGGGGGGGGAGTGGAGAGGAGAGGGGAAGGGAGTCTGACATGGTGATGTCATATGCTGCTTGGAGTGATGTATAACCTTACACGCAGAGACGGTCACCCACACACGGACCACAAGAACACAAAACACACATACAGCTATCCACCCACACTCAAGCTCAGAGTTCTCATCTGGCATTAAATAACTTCTTTGGCTCTGATGTCTTGTCACTTATCTTAGTCACTGGAAGGATGTGGGCTGGGATGGAGGGATGAGGAGGAGGATGGGAGGAGGGGGCTGGATGACAGAGATCCAAGCTCCATTTTGCTGACTGCATAACTTTAGGCATCGGTGAGGGTAGATTAACAATGACGGCATGTGCTAACATCAATTCCATGTGAGGAATGAATTATTTTCATCACGTTATGAGTATATTTATAATCATCTAAAGTTAGGAGTATCTCAAAAACGAATACAGTAAATGAGCCCTTATAACCCCAGAGTATTTAGGTGATTAGTCTTAATCTTATTTTATTGGCTGTCTGCATCCTTTAAAAAAATCTTAGTATACTAAGCTGGTTCCAAGACACACTTGAAAATGGAACAGCTTGTTTCGGATACTATTTCAAAATCTCTGTTCCAAGACCAAAACATTCCTTCACTCCAACATCCCAGCTGTCTTGTACCATTGTCTTATACCATTGTCATTCACACTGAGTTCTATTACGGCATCCATATTAGGAAGTGTCTCAGTTGTCAGATGAAACTCCCTCAGTTGTCAGTTGACAACTTCCGTCTTAACTAAGGGACTTCCAACAATGGATGCCATATTCCAGGCTTCCTGTCGGCTCTTTGTCCTTGTTCATTTCCTCTGAAATACCTCATTCCCAGGCCTTAAAATATTTACTCCCACCCACATCTCAATTTCAAATCACTCTTGTTGTTTTTTTCCTTTGAACCCGGTTCAGTGTGAGATGTTTTCTTCACCCTTTTCTTTCTTTCTTTCCCTCTCTGTCTGTTCTCACCATTGTCTATGTTTTCCTAGAGGGAAAAGAGGTCTATTTTAATAAGCAATGCCCTGCCATGCATCATCCACCCACACAGTGCAGGGAGAAATTGGCACATCTCATGCATTTCAGGGGGAGGGTTTCAACCCCCCCACCCCACTTCTCTTCATCCATCCTTACTACCACCTTCAGTAGCACAGTCCATCAAAAGCAAAGGTTCAGGTAGCCTAGCGGTTAAGAACGTTGGGCCAGTAAACAAAAGTTTGCTGATTGGAATCCATGAGCAAACTAGGTGAAAATCTGTTGATGTGCCCTTGACAAGGCACTTAACCCTAATTGCTCTTGTAAGTCGCTCTGGATAAGAGCGTCTGCTTAATGACTCAAATTTAAAAATGTGCAGTGTCTGCAAAAGTTTATCGAATGCGCTGTATCTGAAAGCAGAATTTGTATCTCGCTGCTGGAGTCTGCAATGTTGTGAGATTGAGGTCTGGGGGCGTCTCCTTGAAATGCCATCGAGCACAGAGACATTGAGGAAGAAATTAAGCAACTCTGATTATGCATAGCCAAATTATTCTTCATCTGTTTTCTCGACTATTAGCAAATGGTGAATATCTAGGTGCCTGAAACGTGATACGATAAGCTATAGTGCATGTGGAAAAGCTAATTATACCTTGCTGGTAGAATTAATCTCAGAAAATGTGTTGTGAAGCTAAGCTTAGTCTGAAGCATTGTAGTATTGCACAGTGTGTGCTGTGCAAAGTAAAGTTATTGATTCAGCATGGATTGGGCATGAATTCAAGTAGTCTTTGAAAAACACAATACAAATATTGACGTTTTACACACAGTGGAACCAGGATGTTTATCGACATGTTTGTCAACATACAGTATGTGTGCAATATGTAGTGTTCCAGTCAAATGTTTGGACACACCTACTCATTCAAGAGTTTTTCTTTATTTTTGAAACTATTTTCCACATTATACAATAATAGTGAAGACATCCAAACTATGAAATAACACATATGGAATCAAGGAGTAACCAAAGAAGTGTTTAAAAATCTAAATATATTTTATATTTGAGACTCTTCAAAGTAGTCATCCTTTGCCTTGATGACAGCTTTGCACACACTTGGCATTCTCTCAACCAACTTCATGAGGTAGTCACTTGGAATGCATTTCAATGAGCTTTTCCAGGAGTGGAGCCTGTTTTATATTAGAGATTCTTCAAAGTAGCCACACTTTGGCTTGATGAAAGCTTTGCACACTCTTGGCATTCTCTCAACCAGCTTCATGAGGCAGTCACCTGGAAGGCATTTAAATTAACAGGTGTGCCTTGATAAAGGTTAATTTGTGGAATTTCTTTCTTTGTTAATGTATTTAAGCCAATCAATTGTATTGTGACTTGGTAGTGGTGGTATATAGGCCATAGCCCTATTTGGTAGAAAACCAAGTCCATATTATGGCAAGAACAGCTCAAATAAGCAATGACAAATGACAGTCAAATTACTTTAAGAGATGAAGGTCAGTCAATCCGGAAAATGTCAAAAACTTTGAAAGTTTTTTCAAGTGCAGGCTGGAAAACCAACAAGCGCTATGAAGAAACTGGCTCTCATGAGGACCACCAGAGGAAAGGAAGACCCAGAGTTACCTCTGCTGCAGAGGATAAGTTCATTAGAATTACCAGCCTCAGAAATTGCAGCCCAAATAAATGCTTCACAGAGTTCAAGTAACAGACATCTCAACATCAACTGTTCAGAAGAGACTGCGTGAATCAGGCCTTCATGGTCAAATTGCTGCAAAGAAACCAATACTAAAGGACACCAATAATAAGAAGATACTTGCTTGGGCCAAGAAACATGAGCAATGGACATTAGACGGGTGGAAATCTGTCTTTTGGTCCGATGAGTGCAAATTTGAGATTTTTGGTTTTAACCATCGTGTCTTTGGGAGATACAGAGTAGGTGAACGGATGATCTCTGCATGTATGGTTCCCACCATGAAGCATGGAGGAGGAGGTGTGATGATGTGGGGGTGCTTTGCTGGTGACACTGTCTGTGATTTATTTAGAATTCAAGCCACACTTAACCAGCATGGCTACCACAGCATTCTGTAGTGATACGCCATCCCATCTGGTTTGTGCTTTGTCCCACTATCCTTTATTTTTCAACAGAACAATGACCCAATAAACCTCTAGGCTGTGTAAGGGCTATTTGACCAAGAATGAGATTGATGGAGTGCTGCATCAGATGACCTGGCCTCCACTCTCACCTGACCTCAACCCAATTTTATATTTTGTATTTGTATTTTTTATGGATCCCCGCTAGCTGCTGCTGCTACATTCACATATTTCACAACACACTGTGTGCCTTCAGGCCCCTACTTCACCACTACCACATATCTACAGTACTAAATCAATGTGTATGAGTGTGTATAGTGCGTCTGTTATCGTGTGTGTGTGTGTGTGTGTGTGTTTGTGTCTGTGCGCGTCTGTGCGCATGTGTCTGTGGCAATGTTTGTGTTGCTTCACAGTCCCCACTGTTCCATAAGGTGTATTTTTATCTGTTTTTTAAATCTAATTTTATTGCTTGCATCAGTTACTTGATGTGGAATAGAGTTCCATGATGTCATGGCTCCATGTGTGCCTCCAATAGCCTGTTCTGGCATGTCTTGTGGCATGTCTTGTGGGGTTTGCATGGGTGTCCGAGCTGTGTGCCAGTAGTTTAGACAGCTCGGTGAAATTGAGATGGGTTGGAATGAGTTGGACTGCAGAGTGAAGGAAAAGCAGCCAACAAGTGCTCAGCATATGTGGGAACTCCTTCAAGACTGTTTGTAAAGCATTCTGGGTGATGCTTGTTGAGAGAGTGCCAAGAGTGTGCAAAGCTGTCGGCAAGACATTTGTTCAACCTGTAGTGACACCCCATCCCGTGAACGGGACCGTTGTCATCATCTGACACTAATTAGCATAACGTAATGGACATAAATCTTCCTAGAAAATATTCCTATTCATGAAAATCACAAGTGAAATATATTGGAACACAGCTTACCATTTTGTTAATCACCCTGTCATCTCAGATTTTCAAAATATTATTTACAGCCAACGCTAGACAAGCATTTGTGTAAGTTTATCATAGCCTAGCATAGCATTATGCCTTGCTAGCAGCAGGCAACCTTGTAACGGAAATCAGAAAAGCAATCAAATTAAATTGTTTACCCTTGATGAACTTTGGGTGTTTTCACTCACGAGACGCCCAGGTAGACAGCCAAAGTTCATTTTTTCCCAAAATATTATTTTTGTAGGCGAAATAGCTCTGTTTGTTCTTCACGTTTGGCTGAGAAATCGCCCGGAAATTGCAGTCACCACAACGCCGAAAAATATTATAAATTAGCTCCATAATATCGACAGAAACATGTTAAACGTTGTTTAGAATCCATCCTCAAGGTGTTTTTCTAATATTTATTTGATAATATATCCGTCGGGACAATTAGTTTTTCACTAGGACCGATTGGAGTAATGGCTACCTCTGTATTTTAGGCGAGAATCTCTCTCGGAGCCACCATGTGACCATTTACGCAATGTGGCTGCCTACGGCTATTCTTCAACAGAAATGCGTAAAACTATGTCACAATGCTGTAGACACCTTGGGGAATACGTAGAAAGCGTAAGCTTTCTATTTTTTCCCAAAAATGAAAATACTGCCCCCCAACACCAAGAGGTTAACACTTTTTTGGTTACTACATGATTCCATATGTGTTATTTCATAGTGTTGACATTTTCACTATTATTCTACAATGTAGAGAAAAATTAAAATGAGAAAAACCTTTAATGAGTAGGTGTGTCCTAACTATTGACTGGAACTGTACGTATATATGAGTACACCCTTGTATGTGACTTGTATGTGTGAACAATCTCTGTGTGTGTGTGTGTGAGTGCGTGCAATAATGTGTATTTGGCTGTTCATCACCTTTTTTTTCTCCCCTCCTCTCAGAGAGACGAGTGTGAGATGACTCGTGGGACGAGCAGGCACTGGGCACACGCTGAGCTCAGGTAATGAGAAATGATGTTCATGTCAGTGGCAGAATTGTCTAAATCATTCCAAAGCTGAGTTACATAATGCGAATATCATTCCACCACTCTGCCTGCCCTTTATCCTTTATCTCCACCTTATCCTCCGGCTCTTTCCCTCTTTCCTCACTCCCATTTCAAATATATATTTTTTCCCATATTCTCCTCCTAGGGGGGAGTGCAGAGATTTGAACAGGGCTTAAGTAACCCATCGGAGCAGAGCATGCTGGGTAAAAAGGCCCTTCGGTAAAAAGAAGGGAAGACAAAAATAAGGAATTCATATACGTGTCATTGTACCCAATCTGAGACCTGTTCACAATGATCTTCTTGGAGGTGGGTTTGATATTAAATGCTTCTGAACACAGTGATAGACAGCATAACTATATTGTTACTGACAGGATGGAGTTCATATAGGAAATCTTTGAAAAGGTCTTATTTATTTTCACAGTGCTAAGTCTTTCACAAACAATGCATTGATGTGGTGTCTTCACGTTTGATCTAGTCTGACCTAGAGAGCTATTGGTGGTCAGCTGTTTCAAACGGAAATGGAGTTCACAATTGGTTTTTGGAATTTGAATGGAACTTTCTCGGCGGTCCGAGTCGGAATTGGAACCAGATTGAACCGAGATGCAGTTGGAATATGAACAGAGAGATGAAGTTGACCTCAACCTTTTCTTTTTTGTCCCTCCCCTTCCCACCACACCCTTCCCCTCCCCACCACCCCCTCCCAATCTAACAGCTACTTCTATGGCAGAGAAGAAAATGTACTTAACTGTGGAAAACTTTTCCTCCCATCTTTCTTTTTATTCACACCCACTCATCTTTCCATCAACTTTCTCTCTCTCTATCTCTCAATGTCCAATTATCTGATGTCTTGGCAGGCCTTAAACTGTCTCTAGTGACATTTGGAGGCTGGAGATAGAAAGGAGTGTGTGGACTGGAGATATACAGGGGTGTGTGGACTGGAGATATAGAGGGGTGTGTGGACTGGAGATATAGCGGAGTGTGTGGACTGGAGATATTGCGGAGTGTGTGGACTGGAGATATTGCGGAGTGTGTGGACTGGAGATATTGCGGAGTGTGTGGACTGGAGATATAGAGAAGTATGTGGACTGGAGATATAGAGGAGTGTGTGGACTGGATATATACAGGAGTGTGTAGACTGGAGATATAGAGAAGTATGTGGACTGGAGATATAGAGGAGTGTGTGGACTGGAGATATAGAGGAGTGTGTGGACTGGAGATATAGAGGAGTGTGTGACTGGAGATATTGAAGAGTGTGTGGACTGGATATATTTCAGGAGTGTGTAGACTGGAGATACATATGAGTATAAGGAGGGGTGGGTATGAGTGTGTGTTGAGGTGTAAAGGACCCTCTGCGCCCCTGGACAGGCCCCGTCCGTCCAACGGTCGTCCAGACGGTGTGATTCAGCTCTTCTGAAGCCCAGACAACTCTCGCTCACTCTCTCTGCCCCTCGCACACACACATACACTCTCCCTTTTTCTCTATCTTTTTCCCCTATCACTCATTAATTCACTCACTCTGCCCTTCTATCCATCTCTCTCGCTCTCTTGTCACCCCAGTGAGACCACACAGGAGGAGGGCAGGGTGGTCTGTAGTGGTGGAGATGGTGTATGTGTGTCGGGGGGGCTCTCTGGTGCTCAAACCCAGGGCAAGGTGACCTTAGCCTGGCATGTACCATCCAGGAGGGCCATGGGAAGGGGTGTGAAGGGGTGGTGAGCGTAGAGGGTGAGGGGTGAGGATTAAGGGTTATTCGTACTCCTGTCAAACTTCACAGGAAAAGGGTTTGTTCCTTCAGGGTCAAGTTCTATATTGAGATACGTGTACGTAACTCCAACCTTTTTAAACATATGCATGCATGATTTATGCAAGAGTCGTGGTCATGTATAAGTACGGAATTACAACCTTGGTGTTGTATGTGATGGAGGCGTATTAGGAAATCTGCGTATTGCAGTAATGCAGCAAACAGGTAGAAGTCGTAATTCCGATGTACCAATGTGTCCCAAGACTACAATTTCAGTGTGATTACATACCAATGTTATTGCTGTCTGTGGCATAACGTCAATACTAAGTTGGTAACCTTCTGTGTACAGGATTCTATTTAGATTGAGCTGACATCTGCAGCATTTTACTGTGAATGTATTAGCTGTGAATGCGGTAATAATGCCTTTAAAAGCTGCATTGCTGACAACCCGCAATAAGATTGAATCCTGGCCTAAATCTTGCAACAGGAAACATAATTGAACAATACTTTGATGAATTACTACAAGTATTAGCTACTTTGACAACATGATGTTAATAAGTTAGTTAGGGCATTGTGGCATGATTTCACCTGGAATACAAAAACAGTTGAAAAGTCAAACATTAAGAGGATCTACTTATCCAACAGTTCCATCATCTCAATTTATAAAGATCTGGCAGTAGGTCATATCCATCTTATGTCCTCACAAGGCATGACATCATGGTATGTGAACTACATAACCTTCTACAGTTGGCCCCATTGTGTCCAGGTAAGTTAGCGTCTCCATGATGTATCAGTTGTGACAGACACCTGGGGTGACCTCCAGACATACTCTGTGCTCATGTCCCTCTACGCTGGCGTGTCCCTCTAAGGCATCTGCATTGAGCAGACCATGTGAATCCTGACCTGTCATTTGCTCCTCAGTGGCGTGTGAGGACACATGCAAACAGGTCAACTGTTCTGAACTTTAACTGTGTGTGCGTGTGTGTGTGTGTGTGTGTGTGTGTGTGTGTGTGTGTGTGTGTGTGTGTGTGTGTGTGTGTGTGTGTGTGTGTGTGTGTGTGTCAGTGAAAGCTTCTCAGAGGGGGAAGGGGAGGACCATCCTACTCAGTGAATTTCAGAAAAATACAAAATAATGAAACTATTTCTAAATTATCCCTTTTAGATAAAACTATACTAATTACAGTATATTCACATATCACCAAATGCCTGTTTAAACCCACTGTTTTGCAATGGACTACAATAGTCTTAACAGTGGGAGAATCTCAATTGCAGACTCCTCGCGTCCTCTCTCCTCGCCTCTTTCTCAGAACCAATTGGAGGAGATGGTCAGAGGGAAGGGAGGTGAGGGAGGGGACGAGAGGAGTATGGAATTTACATTCTCTTATTGACTTCAATACAAAACCTAGGAGGCTTGTGCTCCTCACCCCTTCCATAGGCCTACATTATAATTGACGACTTCCAGAGGAACCAATGAAATCTTTTGCAGTATGAACTGACGTTGTCCATCTAATCAAAGGATCAGAGAATTAACACAGTACTACGCATGTGTGATTTAGAAGCTTGGTGAGTTGGTGACATTGTTGGAGAGATTGAGATTGAGATTGACATTGTGAATAGTGATCGCATTTTAGGGATATTGTTCAATTCTTCAAACTCGTTTCTTCAAAGTACAGGAAATGGAGGAGGTAGATGATATGTTTTCTTGCTTTTTGAACTTTATTTTTGTATCGAGTTAGTGTAATTTATTTTAATTTGCCTTGCTAACTTTACAAGCAAGTAACTAACCAGAGAGCAGTTTTTCTGCCAGAATGGATAGCTAACGCTAATGACAATGTAGTGTATTTTTGTTGAAGATCCCCTTTCACTACTCATATCAGATTCAAGCTTCTGGAAAGAAGCTGCATTGATCATGTAATGGATGAAGGTCTACGTATTCAAAATGCGCAACACAATGAGAAGGTCATGAAAAACAGAGATGTTCTTAAGCAGCTTATCTACAGTGCTGCCTTTTTGGGCATGTAAATTGGCTTTGTTGGCTTTTAGGAGGCACGATGAGAGGGAACGTTTCACTAACAAGGGCTTCCAGAGGTAATTGCACGTTACAATGCTTTCCTTTCTATGCATATGGAAGTTTCTACTGCCTTCTCTGTGATCATCATTTCAGAGTGATTTGAGAGCTTCCATCGCATCATCAATTAAAATTAGATTAAAATAGACGTTGACGCAGCACATTCTTTCGCATGGCAAATGGATGAAACCACAGACATCAGCTGTCGCTCACAGTTGTCAGTTAACGTCAGGTATGTGGATGATCAGGGCTTTATTTAGGAATGTTTCTTGGGCTACTTTGACGTTTCAAGTGGGTGAGATGTGTAGTCTGTGTTTGACTTTGTAAATTCTGAGATGTCTGAGTTTAACTTCAGGGATATTGCCCAAACCTCTGATGGCGCTGCTGTAATAGAATGAATCTACTATTTGTATTTACATCTAAATCCCCTACTGTGCCCTGATTAAGAGGGGATGACCGCTCCACACCACTACCAGTGTCAACTCTCAACCTGATGTGAACTGAAGCCATGTCTAATGTATCCTCTTATCCACTGGCACATTGAATATCTCCATTTCAAGCACTGTAAGTAGCCCTGTCAATGTTCTCTCATTACTGTCTGTAGAGTCAAATACAAATCAAATAACATTTTATTTGTCACATGCGCCGAATACAATTGATGCAGACTTTACTGTGAAATGCTTGCTTACGAGCCCTTTCCAATGATGCAAAGCTTAAAAATATTAATACAACTAAAATAGTAACACAAGGAATCAAATAAAATACGCAAGAATGGAGCTATATATAGGGAGAACCATTACCAGATGAATGTGCAGAGGTAAGAGGTATTTAAGGGTAGATACTGTACGTATACGAAGGCAGGGTAAAGTGACTATATACTGTACCAGTCAAAAGCTTGGACAAACCCTTTTATTTATTTCTCTCATTCTCTCATCCAGCTTCATGAGGTAGCCACCTGCAATGCATTTCAATTAACAGGTGTGCCTTGTTAAAAGTTAATTTCTTAATGTGTTTAAGAAAATCAGTTGTGTTGTGACAAGGTAGGGGTGGTATACAGAATATAGCCCTATTTGGTAAAAGACCAAGTCCATATTATGGCAAGAACAGCTCAAATAAGAAATGACAAACGACAGTCCATCAATACTTTAAAGACACGAAGGTCAGTCAATCTGGAAAATTTCAAGAAGTTTCTTCAAGTTCAATCGCAAAAACCATCAATCTCTATAATGAAACTGGCTCTCATGAGGACCGCCACAGGAAAGGAAGACCCAGAGTTACCTCTGCTGTAGAGGATAAGTTAATAACTGCACCTCAACTTGCAGCCTAAATACAGTGCCTTGCGAAAGTATTTGGCCCCCTTGAACTTTGCGACCTTTTGCCACATTTCAGGCTTCAAACATAAAGATATAAAACTGTATTTTTTTGTGAAGAATCAACAACAAGTGGGACACAATCATGAAGTGGAACGACATTTATTGGATATTTCAAACTTTTTTAACAAATCAAAAACTGAAAAATTGGGCGTGCAAAATTATTCAGCCCCCTTAAGTTAATACTTTGTAGCGCTACCTTTTGCTGCGATCACAGCTGTAAGTCGCTTGGGGTATGTCTCTATCAGTTTTGAACATCGAGAGACTGAAATGTTTTCCCATTCCTCCTTGCAAAACAGCTCGAGCTCAGTGAGGTTGGATGGAGAGCATTTGTGAACAGCAGTTTTCAGTTCTTTCCACAGATTCTCGATTGGATTCAGGTCTGGACTTTGACTTGGCCATTCTAACACCTGGATGTGTTTATTTTTGAACCATTCCATTGTAGATTTTGCTTTATGTTTTGGATCATTATCTTGTTGGAAGACAAATCTCCGTCCCAGTCTCAGGTCTTTTGCAGACTCCATCAGGTTTTCTTCCAGAATGGTCCTGTATTTGGCTCCATCCATCTTCCCATCAATTTTAAACCATGATTTTAAACCCAAACCATGATGCTGCCACCACCATGTTTGACAGTGGGGATGGTGTGTTCAGGGTGATGAGCTGTGTTGCTTTTACGCCAAACATAACGTTTTGCATTGTTGCCAAAAAGTTCAATTTTGGTTTCATCTGACCAGAGCACCTTCTTCCACATGTTTGGTGTGTCTCCCAGGTGGCTTGTGGCAAACTTTAAACAACACTTTTTATGGATATCTTTAAGAAATGGCTTTCTTCTTGCCACTCTTCCATAAAGGCCAGATTTGTGCAATATACGACTGATTGTTGTCCTATGGACAGAGTCTCCCACCTCAGCTGTAGATCTCTGCAGTTCATCCAGAGTGATCATGGGCCTCTTGGCTGCATCTCTGATCAGTCTTCTCCTTGTATGAGCTGAAAGTTTAGAGGGACGGCCAGGTCTTGGTAGATTTGCAGTGGTCTGATACTCCTTCCATTTCAATATTATCGCTTGCACAGTGCTCCTTGGGATGTTTAAAGCTTGGGAAATCTTTTTGTATCCAAATCCAGCTTTAAACTTCTTCACAACAGTATCTCGGACCTGCCTGGTGTGTTCCTTGTTCTTCATGATGCTCTCTGCGCTTTTAACGGACCTCTGAGACTATCACAGTGCAGGTGCATTTATACGGAGACTTGATTACACACAGGTGGATTGTATTTATCATCATTAGTCATTTAGGTCAAAATTGGATCATTCAGAGATCCTCACTGAACTTCTGGAGAGAGTTTGCTGCACTGAAAGTAAAGGGGCTGAATAATTTTGCACGCCCAATTTTTCAGTTTTTGATTTGTTAAAAAAGTTTGAAATATCCAATAAATGCCGTTCCACTTCATGATTGTGTCCCACTTGTTGTTGATTCTTCACAAAAAAATACAGTTTTATATCTTTATGTTTGAAGCCTGAAATGTGTCAAAAGGTCGCAAAGTTCAAGGGGGCCGAATACTTTCGCAAGGCACTGTAAATGCTTCACAGTTCAAGTAACAAACACATCTCAACATCAACTGTTCAGAGGAGACTGTGCGAATCAGGCCTTCATGGTCGAATTGTTGCCAAGAAAGCAATACTAAAGGACACCAATAATAAGAAGAGACTTGCTTGGGTCAATAAATATGAGCAATGGACATTAGACCAATGGAAAACTGTCCTTTGATCTTATGAGTCCAAATTTGAGATTTTTGGGAGATGCAGAGTAGGTGAACAGATTCCCGGTTCCCTCCGTGAGGCATGGAGGAGGTGGTGTGATGGTGTGGGGGTGCTTTGCTGGTGACACTCAGTGGATGTTGCTGGTGACACTCAAGTTGATGTTGAGATGATTTATTTAGAATTCAAGGCACACTTAACCAGCATGGCTACCACAGCATTCTTCAGAGATATGCATTCCTCTGTTGTTTGCACTTAGTGGTACTATCATTTGTTTTTCAACAGGACAATGACCTAACACACCTCCAGGATGTGCAAGGGCTATTTGATTAAAAAGAAGAGTGATGGAGTGCTGCATCATTGCATTTCTGCAATGTAGAAAATAGTAAAATAAAGAGAAACCCTTGAATGAGTAGGTGTGTCCAAACTTTTGACTGGTATTGTATATTGTCTAGTGAGTGTGGCTAGGGTCAGTGCAAGATATAGCCAGGGCAGATAGTTTGGATACCATTTTATTGACAATTTAGCTGTCTGGCTATTTAGCAGTCTAATGGCTTGGGGTAGAAGCTGCCTCAGAGCCTGTTGGTCCGAGAGCCGATGTTCCAGTAACTCTTTCTGGACGGAAGCAGAGTGAGCAGTCTATGGCTTGAGTGGCTGGAGTCTTTGGCAATTTATGGGGCATTCCTCTGACACCACTTGATATAGAGGTCCTGGATCGCAGGGAGCTCGGCCTCAGTAATGTACTGGGCTGTCCGCACCACCCTCTGTAGCGCTTTGAGGTCAAGGGCGGTGCATTTGACATACCAAGCGGTGATCCAGCCAGTCAAGATGCTCTCGATGATACTGTTGTATAACTTTTTGAGGAGACACAAACACAAATCACATTAGCTTCATTTTTCAAATTATTACACGTCAATGTGATTGTAATCCTTGCTTGGACTAACTCATTCTGTCTAACTGTGTTGTGGTATTGTTTTCTCAGTCCGATCCTGTCCTGCCCTCAGTAGAAGAGTTGAGCTCTTCTCCAACACCATCCATCTATGATGAGCCTGACAGGCTGACTACACGCTCGCACCGCGGTAATGCACCTAATTTATGAAAGTTGCCAATCGCAATATAAAGTCAAGAGAAGAAAAAGCCTAGAAGGAGGAGATGACTAGAAACGATTCGGTTGACCGTTTTATGTGTGGATTAACTGTCGGAGTAGAGGACCTTGTACATTTCAGGGAAAATAAAAACTCAATGTTTATATCCCAGGACAAATTAGCTAGCAAGTGCAAGCTATCTAGCTAAATTGCCATAAATGTTTCATGTTTTTCGACCTGTCCCCAAATTAATGTAATTGGTTCAGAGTTTGTTTTGACATTTTAAAATGTGTCGTATCGGGATCGGGATTGGTGTGGGGGGACAAAATAAATTAATGCACGATTGCGCACACGCGCAGCCAGTTTGGGTTCTGTGTGACCTGCAGTGAAGCCTCTGAACACCTCAATCCCTGTTCTGCGTGGAATTCAAGCCTCTGAACACCTCAACTCATGCCTTACACCCTCATTCAATCACTGCTGTGATCCCTTCCCTACACTGTGTAAGTAGCCCCCTCATTCCCATTACCCATAAGACTTTATTAAATGTTTTAGGTAAAAATGATTTGTCTTGATGATTTTTGAAACACGCTTTGTAGACTCCATGCCGTCCATGTCTGTACCGTGGGTCTCCCATCCTCCTAACGTCTGGTGTGTGTGTGTTTATTCCATGGCATTGTGCTTGTTTGTGCCATGGCATGAGAAACCCTGAGAGTAATGCATGCAAGCTCAGAGAGAGAGAGAGCAAGAGAAAGAGAGAGAGAGCGAAAGAGAAAATAAAACAAGAGCGGGACAAGACAGGAAGGAGGAGGAGCGTGACAAGCACCATAACGTCCTCTGAGATGCATTTGGACAGAGAGAGCATCTGTCAAAACACGCCAGCCTCAACGGCCGCCTCGCTAATGGCCACAGACGTGAAGGAAGGAGGAGAGGAGAGGAGAGAGAGAGAGATTAGGGCTCCACACATGCTCATACACCTGCTACTCCCTCCCTTCCTTATTTTGCTTCTGCACAACCACTCTCGCAACAAATCATTCGCCTCAGAATTTCTATAAAGTTACAATGTAACGTTAATGGCTATTGAATTATATTTTTTTTCCACTTTGCTGCTTTTTGTGATTGTTTGTGTCTGTGTGCGAGTGTGTGAATGTCTGTCTATTTTCCAATGTTTTCTCAGTGTCATATATCTGAGACTCTCATTTTGATGAATTGGCCCCACTGTCAATCACTCATCTGAATAGTTTTTTGAGGCAATTTGGATCAAGTCGTTTTATTTCCTCTTGGGGAGCAACAACCATCAGCAATCATCCCTAGCTTTAAATCATGTCATCGCAGGGAAGGCAGGCTCACTGCTAAAAGTGCTAAGTTGAACAATTACAGAGCAAAGCGATATTTTAAAACATTGCAAGATATTTTTTGTTTAAACATTTTCCACTCATAAAACAGCACTGAACGGTGAAAAAAAAAACATTAACTTTTTTTGTGGGGAGCTGGGTAGATCTGCTTAAATACTGCAGATATCAATGTAATCTCCATTTCCCCATATATTTTTGGGGTATATACAGTAAATATTGTAGATAGAATGTGGTTTCTAACAATGTAATTTCCAATTCCCCATATATTATTTGGTATATACAGTACCAGTCAAAAGTTTGGACACTGATTCAATTTTTAATATTCTTTGGACTTTTTCTACATTGTGGAATGATAGTGAAGACATCAAAACTATGACATGAAACATATGGAATCATGTAGTAACCCAAATATTGTTAAACAAATACAAAACATATTTTTGATTCTTCAAAGTATCTCAATTGGGTTGAGTTTGGGTGATTGTGGAGGCCAGGTCATCTGATGCAGCACTTCATCACTGTACTTCTTGGTCAAATAGCCCTTACACAGCCTGGAGGTGTGTTTGGCCATTGTCCTGTTGAAAAACAAATGATAGTCCCACAAAGCGCAATCCAGATGGGATGGCGTATCGATGTGGTAGCCATGCTGGTTAAGTGTGCCTTGAATTCTATATTCTATATTCTAATATATTCTATTTCTATATAAATCACTGACAGTATCACCAGCAAAGCACCATCACATCTCCTCCTCCATGCTTCATGGTGGGAACCACACATGCGGAGATCATCCGTTCACCTACTCTGCGTCTTACAAAGACACAGTGGTTGGAACCAAAAATCTCAAATTTTCACTCATTAGTCCAAAGGACAGATTTCTACCCATCTAATGTCTATTGCTTGTGTTTCTTGGCCCAAGCAAGTCTCTTCTTATTATTGGTGTCTTTTAGTAGTGGTTCCTTAGCAGAAATTTGACCATGAAGGCCTGATTCACGAAGTCTCCTCTGAACAGTTGACGTTGAAACATGTCTGTTACTTGAACTCTGTGAAGCTCTTTATTTTTAATTTTTATTGAACCTTTATTTAACTGGGCAAGTCAGTTAAGAACAAATTCTTATTGAGAGCTAGTTTCATCATAGTGCTTGATAGTTTCTGCGACTTCACTTGAAGAAACCTTAAAAGTTCTTGACATTTTCTGGCTAGACTAACCTTCAGGTCTTAACACTTTTTTGGATACTACATGATTCCATATGTGTTATTTCATAGTTTTGATGTCATCACTACTATTCTACAAAACTGTTGAATGAGTAGGTGTGTCCAAACCTTTGACTAGTGCTGTGTGTACAGTAGTGGCCAAAAGGTTTGAGAATGACACAAATATACATTTTCACAAAGTCTGCTGCCTCAGTTTGTATGATGGAAATTTGCATATACTCCAGAATGTTATGAAGAGTGATCAGATGAATTAAAATTAATTGCACTGTCCCTCTTTGCCATGAAAATAAACTGAATCCCAAATAAACATTTCCAAGGCATTTCAGCCCTGCCACAAAAGGACCAGCTGACATCATGTCAGTGATTCTCTCGTTAACACAGGTGTGAGTGTTAACGAGGACAAGGCTGGAGATCACTCTGTCATACTGATTGAGTTCGAATAACAGACCACCCTCCTTTTGAAGCTTCCAAAAGGAAAGTGGTCTGTTATGCATGGAATCATTGTTCTTCCTCTGTCAACCATGGTTACCTGCAAGGAAACACGTGCCGTCATCATTGCTTTGCACAAAAAGAGCTTCACAGGCAAGGATATTGCTGCCAGTAAGATTGTACCTCAATCAACCATTTATCGGATCATCAAGAACTTCAAGGGGAGCGGTTCAATTGTTTTGAAGAAGGATTCAGGGCGTCAAAGAAAGTCCAGCAAGCGCCAGGACCGTCTCCTAAAGTTGATTCAGCTGCGGGATCGGGGCACCAACAGTACAGAGCTTGCTCAGGAGAGACAGCAGGCAGGTGTGAGTGCATCTGCACGCACAGTGAGGATGCGAATACTTTGAGGATGGCCTGGTTTCAAGAAGGGCAGCAAAGAAGCCACTTCACTCCAGGAAAAACATCAGGGACAGACTGATGTTCTGCAAAAGGTACAGGGATTGGACTGCTGCGGACTGAGGTAAAGTAATTTTCTCTGATGAATCCCCTTTCCGATTGTTTGGGGCATCCGGAAATAAGCTTATCAGGAGAAGACAAGGTGAGCACTACAATCAGTCCTGTGTCATGCCAACAATAAAGCATCCTGAGACCATTCATGTGTGGGGTTTCTTCTCAGCCAAGGGAGTGGGCTCACTCACAATTTTGCCTAAGAACACAGCCATGAATAAAGAATGGTACCAACACATCCTCCGAGAGCAACTTCTCCCAACTATCCAGGACCAGTTTGGTGATGAACAATACCTTTTACAGCATGATGGATCACCTTGCCATAAGGCAAAAGTGATAACTAAGTGGCTCGGGGAAGAAAACATTGATATTTTGGGTCCATGGCCAGGAAACTCCCCAGACCTTAATCCCAATGAGAACTTCAAGAGGCAGGTGGACAAACAAAAACCCACAAATCAGCCAAGACCTCATAAAAACAATTGTAGACCTCCACAAGTCTGGTTCAATCTTGGGAGCAATTTCTAAATGCCTGAAGGTACCACGTGCATCTGTACAAACAATAGTATGCAAGTATAAACACCATGGGACCACGCAGCCATCATACCCCGTTCTGTCTCCTAGAGATGAACGCACTTTGGCGCGAAAAGTGCAAATCAAAGGTGTGTGAAGAAGAAACAGGTACAAAAGTATCTATATCCACAGTAAATGAGTCCTATATCAACATAACCTGAAAGGCCGCTCACCAAGGAAGAAGCCACTGCTCCAAAACCGCCATAAAAAAGCCAGACTACAGTGTGAAACTACACACAGGGACAAAAATCTTACTTTTTGGAGAAATGTGCTCTGATCTGATGAAACAAAAATAGAACTGTTTGGTCATAATAACCATCGTTATGTTTGGAGGAAAATGGAGGAGGCTTGCAAGCTGAAGAACACCATCCCAACCGTGAAACAAGGGGATGGCAGCATCATGTTGGATGGGTGCTTTGCTGCAGGATGGACTGGTGCACTTCACAAAATAGATGGCATCATGAGGAAAGTGGCAAAATGGCTTAAGGACAACAAAGTCAAGTTATTGGAGTGGCCGTCACAAAGCCCTGACCTCAATCCCACAATTTGTGGGTAGAACTAAAACAGTGTGTGCGAGCATGGAGGCCTACAGACCTGACTCATTTACACCAGCTCTGTCAGGAGGAATGGACCAAAAGTTCACCCAAATTATTGTGGGAAGCTTGTGGAAGGCTACCCGAAAAGTTTGACCCAGGTTAATCAATTTAAAGGCAATGCTACCAAATACTAATTGAGTGTATGTAAACTTTTGACCTACTGGGAATGTGATGAAAGAAATAAAAGCTGAAAGAAATAATTATCTCTATTATTCTGACATTTCACATTTTTAAAATGAAGTGGTGATCCTACCTGACCGAAGACAAGGAATTTTTACTAGGATTAAAAGTCAGTAGTTGTGAAAAACTGAGTTTAAATGTATTTGGCTAAGGTGTATGTACGTAAACTTCTGACTTCAACTGTATATACACTGCTAAAAAAAATAAAGGGAACACTAAAATAACACATCCTAGATCTGAATGAATGAAATATTCTTATTAAATACTTTTTTCTTTACATAGTTGAATGTGCTGACAACAAAATCACACAAAAATTATCAATGGAAATGAAATTTATCAACCCATGGAGGTCTGGATTTGGAGTGACACTCAAAATTAAAGTGGAAAACCACACTACAGGCTGATCCAACTTTGATGTAATGTCCTTAAAACAAGTCAAAATGAGGCTCAGTAGTGTGTGCTGGCCTCCACGTGCCTGTATGACCTCCCTACAATATCTGGGCATGCTCCTGATGAGGCGGCGGATGGTCTCCTGAGGGATCTCCTCCCAGACCTGGACTAAAGCATCCACCAACTCCTGGACAGTCTGTGGTGCAACGTAGCGTTGGTGCATGGAGCGAGACATGATGTCTCAGATGTGCTCAATTCGATTCAGGTCTGGGGAACGGGCGGGCCAGTCCATAGCATCAATGCCTTCCTCTTGCAGGAACTGCTGACACACTCCAGCCACATGAGGTCTAGCATTCTTGCATTAGGAGGAACCCAGGGCCAACCGCACCAGCATATGGTCTCACAAGGGGTCTGGGGATCTCATCTCGGTACCTAATGGCAGTCAGGCTACCTCTGGCGAGCACATGGAGGGCTGTGCTTCATCTGTGAAGAGCACAGGGTGCCAGTGGCGAATTTGCCAATGTTGGTGTTCTCTGGCAAATGCCAAACCCTACAACCCACACAAGTGGCAAGAAGGTTTGCTGTGTCTGTCAGCGTAGTGTCCAGAGCATGGAGGCGCTACCAGGAGACAGGCCAGTACATCAGGAGACGTAGAGGAGGCCCTAGGAGGGCAACAACCCAGCAGCAGGACCACTACTACCACCACTGCACGGTGTTGGGATGTAAGCACAACCCCCAACTGTGGACGTCGGGCCCTCATACCACCCTCATGGAGTCTGTTTCTGACCGTTTGAGTAGACACATGCACATTTGTGGCCTGCTGAAGGTCATTTTGCAGGGCTCTGGCAGTGCTCCACCTGCTCCTCCTTGCACAAAGGCGGGGTAGTGGTCCTGCTGCTGGGTTGTTGCCCTCCTCGATCCTCTTCTACGTCTCCTGATGTACTGGCCTGTCTCCTGGTAGCGCCTCCATGCTCTGGACACTACGCTGACAGACACAGCAAACCTTCTTGCCACAGCTCGCGTTGATGTGCCATCCTGGATGAGCTGCACTACCTGAGCCACTTGTGTGGGTTGTAGACTCCGTCTCATGCTACCACAAGCGTGAAAGCACTGCCAGCATTCAAAAGTGACCAAAACATCAGCCAGGAAGCATAGGAACTGAGAAGTGGTCTGTGGATACCACCTGCAGAACCACTCCTTTATTGGGGGTGTCTTGCTAGTTGCCTATAATTTCGACCTGTTGTCTATTCCATTTGCACAACAGCATGTTTATTTAGTGTCAATCAGTGTTGCTTCCTAAGTGGACAGTTTGATTTCACAGAAGTGTGATTGACTTGGAGTTACATTGTGTTGTTTAAGTGTTCCCTTTATTTTTTTGAGCAGTACATATATATATATATATATATATATATATATATTTTTTTTTTATTATTTTTTTTTTGTTATTAAAAAATACTTCTTAGCTCAATACTCTGCAGCTTGTTTTATGTTGTAACTTTACACTTACAATGTCTTGTGATGAGGCGATTAACAGAGTTGAGAAAAGAGCAACGCAAAAATGCTTTTCAATGTTAAACAATTGCAACATGATGCAGTTGCTACCTCTAGAATTCGTAACTCACCTTGGATAATGTACTATTTCTTCTAGCCTTTAAACGTTATTTTGTGTAACACTTTTTCACTTCATCGGTTGTTATGCACAAGGAAAATGTCCCCTTTTGTCACCATCTGCTATTGCTGGTTAGAATGTAAAGCATTTGGACAGGTGTTGGTGTAACAGATTGAGATTGGACTGGATAAACTCTCTCACAGCTTGAAATGTCGCCACTGATGCCATTGAATCGGATCCTTTTCAGTGGTGACACTGGTTGGTACATTGTAAAGCAGGTGGTCAAGTGTGCTTGCGATCAGAGGACCTCTGGTTTGAATCCAGTAAAGGGATAGGGACAGTAGATAAAGTGATAATGTTAGCAGCTTAGTGGCACCAGTTACATTGTTCCCCTTTCCCTTTACATTTAAAAACCTGTATTTTAAACAATTCAATATAATATTTGTTTGATCATATGAGTCTAATGCATTTAATGGGAATACATTTAAAAACAAAATAGCTTTACAATTTATAATACCAAAAGACCAAGTACCATTATACATGCAAAGTAAATTATCCTACACTGTATAAATCCTCCAAACTGTTGTTGTTTATCTTCAAACAGCTAGCTCTATCTTCTCTATCTTTGGCTGTGTGTTGTAGCTTTCCTCCTGACCCTAAACTGCTCCTGTCATGTATTGTCATGTTGTGTCTTGTTTCTGTCCTTTCCCTTCACCCTGTCTCCCTCTGCTGGTCGTTATTAGGTTACCTTTTCTCCCCCTCTTTCCCCCAGCTGTTCCTTGTCTCCTCCTAACTACCTCGCACCCCTTTTCCCACCTGTTCCCTTTTTCCCTCTGATTAGTCCTCTATATCTCTCTCTGTTTTTGCTCCTGTCTTTGTCGGATTCTTGTTTGTTGTGTTTCATGCCTGAGCCAGACTATCGTCATGTTTGCTGTAACCTTGTCCTGTCCTGTCGGAATCTGCCGGTCTATCTGAGCCTACCTATGTTTGGTTATTAAAGAAGCTCTGTTTAAGTTAGTTCGCTTTTGGGTCCTCATTCACTCACCATAACAGAAGAATCCGACCAAGAATGGACCCAGCGACTTCGGATCCTCTCCACTCAGCCGTCGGGATCCAGGGAGCGATGCTAGGCAGACACGAGCAGGAAGTGTCTGCTGCTCGACATGCCGTTGAGACCCTGGCCACCCAAGTCTCCAACCTCACAGAACAGGTTCACCATCTCCGCCTCGATCCACCGGCCACTTCCAGGGCTTTCGAATCTCCGGAGCCCAGAATCAATAACCCGCCGTGTTACTCTGGGGAGCCCACTGAATGCCGCTCGTTCCTCACCCAGTGTGATATTGTGTTTTCTCTCCAGCCCAACACTTACTCCAGGAGCACTGCTCGTGTCGCCTACGTCATATCTCTCCTTATTGGACGGGCTCGTGAGTGGGGCACGGCAATCTGGGAGGCAAGGGCTGAGTGTACTAACCAGTATCAAGACTTTAAGGAGGAGATGATACGGGTTTTTGATCGATCTGTTTTTGGGGAGGAGGCTTCCAGGGCCCTGTCTTCCCTATGTCAAGGCAATCGATCCATAACAGACTACTCTATTGAGTTTCGCACTCTTGCTGTCTCCAGTGGCTGGAACGAGCCGGCCTTGCTCGCTCGTCTTCTGGAGGGTTTCCGCGCAGAGGTAAAGGATGAGATTCTCTCCCGGGAGGTTCCTTCCAGCGTGGATTCCTTGATTGAACTCGCTATTCGCATTGAGCGACGGGTTGATCTTCGTCACCGAGCTCGTGGAAAGGAGCTCGCGCTCTCCGTCGCCTCCCTCTCCGCATCACTACCATCTTCCTCTGCCGGCTCGGGTGCTGAGCCCATGCAGCTGGGAGGTATCCGCATCTCGACTAAGGAGAGGGAACGGAGAATCACCAACCGCCTCTGTCTCTATTGCGGTTCCGCTGGTCATTTTGTCACTTCATGTCCAGTAAAAGGCCAGAGCTCGTCAGTAAGCGGAGGGCTACTGGTGAGCGCTACTACTCCTGTCTCTCCTTCAAGATCCTGCACTACCTTGTCGGTCCATCTACGCTGGACCGGTTCGTCAGCTTCCTGCAGTGCCTTAATAGACTCTGGGGCGGAGGGCTGTTTTATGGACGAGACCTGGGCTCGGGAACATGACATTCCTCTCAGACAGTTAAAGGAGCCCACGGCCTTGTTCGCCCTGGATGGTAGTCCTCTCCCCAGGATTCAGCGTGAGACGCTACCTTTAACCCTCACTGTTTCTGGTAATCATAGTGAAACCATTTCTTTTTTAATTTTTCGTTCACCTTTTACACCTGTTGTTTTGGGCCATCCCTGGCTAGTTTGTCATAATCCTTCCATTAATTGGTCTAGTAATTCTATCCTCTCCTGGAACGTCTCTTGTCATGTGAAATGTTTAATGTCTGCTATCCCTCCTGTTTCCTCTGTCTCTTCTTCACAGGAGGAGCCTGGTGATTTGACAGGGGTGCCGGAGGAATATCACGATCTGCGCACGGTGTTCAGTCGGTCCAGGGCCACCTCTCTTCCTCCACACCGGTCGTATGATTGTAGTATTGATCTCCTTCCGGGAACCACCCCCCCCCCGGGGTAGACTATACTCTCTGTCGGCTCCCGAACGTAAGGCTCTCGAAGATTATTTGTCTGTAGCTCTTGACGCCGGTACCATAGTCCCCTCCTCCTCTCCCGCCGGAGCGGGGTTTTTTTTTGTCAAGAAGAAGGACGGGTCTCTGCGCCCCTGCATAGATTATCGAGGGCTGAATGACATAACAGTGAAGAATCGTTATCCGCTTCCTCTTATGTCTTCAGCCTTCGAGATCCTGCAGGGAGCCAGGTTTTTCACTAAGTTGGACCTTCGTAACGCTTACCATCTCGTGCGCATCAGGGAGGGGGACGAGTGGAAGACGGCGTTTAACACTCCGTTAGGGCACTTTGAATACCGGGTTCTTCCTTTCGGCCTCGCTAACGCTCCAGCTGTCTTTCAGGCATTAGTCAATGATGTCCTGAGAGACATGCTGAACATCTTTGTTTTCGTTTACCTTGACGATATCCTGATTTTTTCACCGTCACTCCAGATTCATGTTCAGCACGTTCGACGTGTCCTCCAGCGCCTTTTAGAGAATTGTCTTTTTGTGAAGGCTGAGAAGTGCACTTTTCATGCCTCCTCCGTCACATTTCTCGGTTCTGTTATTTCCGCTGAAGGCATTAAGATGGATCCCGCTAAGGTCCAAGCTGTCATTGATTGGCCCGTCCCTAAGTCACGCGTCGAGCTGCAGCGCTTTCTCGGCTTCGCGAACTTCTATCGTCGTTTCATCCGTAATTTCGGTCAGGTGGCAGCTCCTCTCACAGCCCTTACTTCTGTCAAGACGTGCTTTAAGTGGTCCGTTTCCGCCCAGGGAGCTTTTGATCTCCTCAAGAATCGTTTTACATCCGCTCCTATCCTTGTTACACCTGACGTCTCTAGACAGTTCGTTGTCGAGGTTGACGCGTCAGAGGTGGGCGTGGGAGCCATCCTTTCTCAGCGCTCCCTCTCTGACGACAAGGTCCACCCATGCGCGTATTTTTCTCATCGCCTGTCGCCGTCGGAACGTAACTATGATGTGGGTAACCGCGAACTGCTCGCCATCCGGTTAGCCCTAGGCGAATGGCGACAGTGGTTGGAGGGGGCGACCGTTCCTTTTGTCGTTTGGACTGACCATAGGAACCTTGAGTACATCCGTTCTGCCAAACGACTTAATGCGCGTCAGGCGCGTTGGGCGCTGTTTTTCGCTCGTTTCGAGTTCGTGATTTCTTATCGTCCGGGCTCTAAGAACACCAAGCCTGATGCTTTGTCTCGTCTCTTCAGTTCTTCAGTAGCCTCCACTGACCCCGAGGGGATTCTCCCTGAGGGGCGTGTTGTCGGGTTGACTGTCTGGGGAATTGAGAGGCAGGTAAAACAAGCGCTCACTCACACTCCGTCGCCGCGCGCTTGTCCTAGGAACCTTCTTTTCGTTCCCGTTCCTACTCGTCTGGCCGTTCTTCAGTGGGCTCACTCTGCCAAGTTAGCCGGCCACCCTGGCGTTCGGGGTACGCTTGCTTCCATTCGCCAGCGTTTTTGGTGGCCCACCCGGGAGCATGACACGCGTCGTTTCGTGGCTGCTTGTTCGGTCTGCGCGCAGACTAAGTCCGGTAACTCTCCTCCTGCCGGCCGTCTCAGGCCGCTTCCTATTCCCTCTCGACCGTGGTCTCACATCGCCTTAGATTTTGTCACCGGACTGCCTTCGTCAGCGGGGAAGACTGTTATTCTTACGGTTGTCGATAGGTTCTCTAAGGCGGCTCATTTCATTCCCCTTGCTAAGCTTCCTTCTGCTAAAGAGACGGCACAAATCATCATCGAGAATGTTTTCAGAATTCATGGCCTTCCGTCAGACGTCGTTTCGGACAGAGGTCCGCAATTCACGTCTCAATTTTGGAGGGAGTTTTGCCGTTTGATTGGGGCTTCCGTCAGTCTCTCTTCCGGCTTTCACCCCCAGTCTAACGGTCAAGCAGAACGGGCCAATCAGACTATTGGTCGCATCTTACGCAGTCTTTCTTTTCGTAACCCTGCGTCTTGGTCAGAACAGCTCCCCTGGGCAGAATACGCCCACAACTCGCTTCCTTCGTCTGCGACCGGGCTATCTCCTTTTCAGAGTAGCCTCGGGTACCAGCCTCCGCTGTTCTCATCTCAGTTCGCCGAGTCCAGCGTCCCCTCCGCTCAGGCTTTTGTCCAACGTTGCGAGCGCACCTGGAAGAGGGTCAGGTCTGCACTTTGCCGTTATAGGACGCAGACTGTGAGGGCTGCTAATAAGCGTAGAACTAAGAGTCCTAGATATTGTCGCGGTCAGAGAGTTTGGCTCTCCACTCAGAACCTTCCCCTTAAGACGGCTTCTCGCAAGTTGACCCCGCGGTTCATTGGTCCGTTCCGTATTTCTCGGGTCATTAATCCTGTCGCAGTTCGACTTCTTCTTCCGCGATACCTTCGTCGCGTCCACCCGGTCTTCCATGTCTCCTGCATCAAGCCCGTCCTTCGCGCCCCCGCTCGTCTTCCCCCCCCCCCCCCCCCCCCCCCCCATCCTTGTCGAGGGCGCACCCATCTACAGGGTCCGTAGAATTTTGGACATGCGTCCTCGGGGCCGTGGTCACCAGTACCTCGTAGATTGGGAGGGGTACGGTCCTGAGGAGAGGAGTTGGGTTCCCTCTCGGGACGTGCTGGACCGTGCGCTGATCGAGGATTTCCTCCGTTGCCGCCAGGTTTCCTCCTCGAGTGCGCCAGGAGGCGCTCGGTGAGTGGGGGGGTACTGTCATGTATTGTCATGTTGTGTCTTGTTTCTGTCCTTTCCCTTCACCCTGTCTCCCTCTGCTGGTCGTTATTAGGTTACCTTTTCTCCCCCTCTTTCCCCCAGCTGTTCCTTGTCTCCTCCTAACTACCTCGCACCCCTTTTCCCACCTGTTCCCTTTTTCCCTCTGATTAGTCCTCTATATCTCTCTCTGTTTTTGCTCCTGTCTTTGTCGGATTCTTGTTTGTTGTGTTTCATGCCTGAGCCAGACTATCGTCATGTTTGCTGTAACCTTGTCCTGTCCTGTCGGAATCTGCCGGTCTATCTGAGCCTACCTATGTTTGGTTATTAAAGAAGCTCTGTTTAAGTTAGTTCGCTTTTGGGTCCTCATTCACTCACCATAACAGCTCCTATCTGAGTTCAAGGTTCTTAGAACCATGTATAAGTCTCGAGAATTATGTTGGTCTGTATTGTGAATGCCATTGAGGACAAACACAAAGGTCTGGCATAAGGCACTCTTAAGGTTTTCATGATAATGACATACATGAAACTTGTCATAGACTGAAGTCAGCTTATGATTGAAGATATGACACTGTCGGGACACTGAAGGGTAATTGTGTCGAGAGAGAGATCAGAGCAACAAGCAAGGCTAATATATTGTATGTCTCCCAAATGGCACCCTATTTCCTTTATAATTCACTATACAGTGCATTTGGAAAGTATTCAGAACCCCCTTACAGCCTTATTCCAAAATGTATAAAATCTAACAAATTCCTCATCAATCTACACACAATACCCCATATTGACAAAGCGAAAATAGGTTTTTAGAAATGTTAGCAAATATATTACAAATAAAAAACAAATATCTTACTTACATTCAGACCCTTTGCTATAAAACTCTAAATTCGAAATTGAGCTCAGGTGCATCCTGTTCCGATTTATCATCTTTGAGATGTTTCTACAACTTGATTGGAGTGGTAAATTAAACTGATTGGACATGATTTAGAAAGGCACACACCTGTCTATACAAGGTCCCACAGTTGACAGTGCTTATCTGAGCATAAGCCAAGCCATGAGGTTGAAGGAATTGTCCGTAGAGCTCTGAGACAGGATTGTGTTGAGGCACAGATCTAGGGAAGGGTAACAAAACAATTATGCAGCATTGAAGATCCCCAAGAACACAGTGGCCTCCATCATTCTTAAATGGAAGAAGTTTGGAACCACCAAGACTCTTCCTAGAGCTGGCCGCCCGGCCAAGCTGAGCAATCGGAGGAGAAGGGCCTTGGTAAAGGAGGTGACCAAGAACCCGATGGTCACTCTGACAGAGCTCCAGAGTTCCTCTGTGGAGATGGGAGAGCTTTCCAGAAGGACATACATCTCTGCAGCACTCTACCAATCAGGCCTTTACGATAGAGTGGCCAGACGGAAGCCACTCCTCAGAAAAAGGCACATGACAGCCCACTTGGAGTTTGCCAAAAGGCACCTAATGGTCTCCCAGACCATGAGAAATAAGATTTTCCAGTCTGATGAAAGATTGAACTCTTTGGCCTGAATGCCAAACGTCACGTCTGGAGGAAACCTGGCACCATCCCTATGGTCAAGCATTGTGGTGGCAGCATCATACTGTGGGGATGTTTTTCAGCAGCAGGTACTCAGAGACTAGTCAATAAAGTGCTGAGTATAGGTTCTGAATACTTATGGAAATTAGATAATTCTGTTTAAATTGTTTTATAATTTTGCAAAAAAGTAGTGCACTATAAAGGCAATAGGGTGCCATTTGGGCCACACACAATAGATTCTCACTCTCTCTCTCATTTTTGCATTATTTTTTTCATTAAAAGTGCAGCTGTCTTGCCAGTAAGCTGAACTTGGCTGAGAGAGACTGTATATTCCCAAATGACACCCCATACCCTATATTGTGTACTATGTAGGGAATAGGACACCATTTGGGACACAGGGAGACTCAAAGGGAGGGACGGAGCTAACAATGGGCTGTCACACTCAATTTGGGTTCCACCGCCAAATACAAATACTCAGAACGGATTGCTTAGCGCCTTTCAAAAGCATTCTAGCAACAGGAGGCTGGCTATATGTGTGGACACACACATGCATTTGAATATTTGTAGGTACACATACACACACCTAGATAACAAAAAAGGGTGATTGGTTAAAGAATGAACCATTCAATGTAACAGAGACTGTCTATGTTCACCATTCACTGCCTGTGAAACACACACACACACACACACACACACACGCACACACACATTGTATAAAAACACACAGTCACAAA
Source organism: Oncorhynchus clarkii lewisi (assembly GCF_045791955.1). Lineage (NCBI taxonomy): Eukaryota > Metazoa > Chordata > Actinopteri > Salmoniformes > Salmonidae > Oncorhynchus > Oncorhynchus clarkii. Next base: position 64,383,368 of record NC_092153.1, read on the forward strand.
GGTAGATATGTTGTGATGCACGCACACACACACACACACACACACACACACACACATCATGGTATGGGGTATTTTTTGTTCCGATTTTGACAAACAACAACTGTGACCTTTCAGTCCACCGAAGCAGCAGGGCTCTGATCACAGGAATGGAGACAGAGCCAAAGTGAAATGTCAACCATCCCTGTGGTTTCAGCACTGACGCAAAACTGACTGCCAGGGAGCTATGACAAGTGGAAGGGCTGTGTGTGTGTGTGTGTGTGCGCACACTTGTTTTACTATACTTGTGAGTACCAGAAGTCCTCACAAAAATAGTAAACCAACTAAAATTCAGAGATGTGAGGATATTTTTCAGGTCCTCACTTGTAAAAGGATATTTTAGGCTTAAGGGATAGGTTTAGAATTAGGGTTAAAATAAGGGATTAGTGAAAGGAGTTAGGTTTAGGTTAAATGTCACTACAGTATGTTGACATATTCTGATGAGATCATGTCGGTCTAATAAAAAAAGGGTGTTGACTGTGTTACGTCCTAAGACACCGAAACACATTGAGACAATATTTTACTGTAATACAGTAGAACTTAACCTTTGTAACATGATTGTGGGAAAATAATACTCCGTTTCTGTTGCGGGTGGCATTGTGGTACCACGTACCGCTAGCAGCATTTTAGCCACAGACAGTTATGTGCTAGCTATCTAGTCTGTTATTTATAAATGAGCAATGAGCATAAAAATACACATTTACAGTGCCTTCAGAAATGATTCTGACCCCTTTACTTTTTACACATTTTGTTAGGTTACAGCCTTAAAATGCATTACATTGATGAGGAAACAATCTACTCACACTACCCCATGATGACAAAGCAAGAACAAGGTTTTAGAAATGTTTGCTAATTTATAAAAAAAAATAAAGTAAATATTAAATTTACAAAAGCATTCAGACCCTTTACTCAGTACTTTGTTGAAGCACCTTTGGCAGCGATTACAGCCTTTTTGGGTATGAAGCTACAAGCTTGGCAGACTTCTATTTGGGGAGTTTCTACCACTCTTCTCTGCAGATCCTCTCATGCTCTGTGAGGTTGGATGGGGAGCGTTGCTTCACAGCTATTTTCAGGTCTCTCCAGATATGTTAGATTGGGTTCAAGTCCGGGCATTGGCTGGGCCATTCAAGAACATTGAGACTTGTCCCGAAGCCACTCCTGCTTTGTCTTGGCTGTGTGCTGAGGGTCGTTATCCTGTTGGAAGGTGAACCTTCACCCCAGTTTGAGGTCCTGAGTGCTCTGTAGCAGGTTTTCATCAAGTATCTCTCTATACTGCCTGTCACGGTCGTCATAAGGAGGAGGCCAAGGCGCAGCGTGATAAGCGTACATTCTCATTTATTAAACAAATGCAACACTGAACAAAACTATACAAAATAACAAAACGAACTGTGAAGCAATATGACTAGTGCGAACAGGCAAATAAACATAGAATAATAACCCACAAAACCAAAATGGAAATGGCAACCTAAATAGGATCCCCAATCAGAGACAACAATAAACAGCTGCCTCTGATAGGGAACCAATTCAGGCCACCATAGACCTACATTACCTAAACATACTAAAACCCCATAGAATTACAAAAACCCTAGACAGGATAAAAACACCTAGACAATACAAAAACTAAATCAACCACCTTTGTCACACCCTGACCTAACTAAAATAATAAAGAAAACAAAGATAACTAAGGTCAGGGCGTGACAGCGGCGTTTATCTTTACCTCGATCCTAACTAGTCTCCCAGTCCCTGCTGCTGAAAAACATACAGCATTATTCTGCCACCACCATGCTTCACCGTATGGATGGTGCCAGGTTTCCTCCAGACCCGACCCTTGGCAAAGCGCTTTGTGATCTTAGGCTTGTTTCACAAAGCTCCAGACTAACAGTTCTTGTGCTGAAGTTGCTTCCAGAAGCAGTTTGCAACTCGGTAGGGAGTGTTACAACCGAGGACAGATGATTTTTACGCGTCACACGCTTCAGCACTCAGAGGTCCCATTCTGTGAGCTTGTGTGGCCTACCACTTCGCAGCTGAGCCGTTGCTGCTCCTAGACATTTGCACTTCACAATAACAGCACTTACAGTTGACCGGGGAGCTCCAGCGTGGCAGAAATTTGACGTCAGTTCGTCACTGTTTGTCTAAGGAGATCGCATGGCTGTATGTTCGATTTTATACACCTCTCAGCAACGGGTGTAGCTGAAATAGCCGAATCCACTCATTTGAAGGTGTGTCCACATACTAGTCCACATATTAGTGTACTTCCATTCACTTTTTCAGCTGGTACCCAGGGGACCTTCAGACGAGTGATGACTCCATTTTGTTGATCCCTGCCTACAGACAGAAACTAAAACAAGAAGCTCCCGTGCTGAGGTCTGTTCAACGCTGGTCCGACCAATCTGATTCCACACTCCAAGACTGCTTCCATCACGTGGACTGGGATATGTTTCGTATTGCGTCAGACAACAACATTGACGAATACGCTGATTCGGTGAGCGAGTTCATTAGAACGTGCGTTGAAGATGTCGTTCCCATAGCAACGATTAAGACATTCCCAAACCAGAAACCGTGGATTGATGGCAGCATTCGCGTGAAACTGAAAGCCCGAACCACTGCTTTTAATCAGGGCAAGGTGACCGGAAACATGACCGAATACAAACAGTGTAGCTATTCCCTCCGCAAGGCAATCAAACAAGCTAAGCGTCAGTATAGAGACAAAGTAGAATCTCAATTCAACGGCTCAGACACAAGAGGTATGTGGCAGGGTCTACAGTCAATCACGGATTACAAAAAGAAAACAAGACCCGTCACGGACCAGGATGTCTTGCTCCCAGGCAGACTAAATAACTTTTTTGCCCGCTTTGAGGACAATACAGTGCCACTGACACGGCCCGCAACTAAAACATGCGGACTCTCCTTCACTGCAGCCGACGTGAGGAAAACATTTAAACGTGTCAACCCTCGCAAGGCTGCATCCCCAGCCGCACCCTCAGAGCATGCAGACATATTCAATCAATCCCTATCCCAGTCTGTTGTTCCCACATGCTTCAAGAGGGCCACCATTGTTCCTGTTCCCAAGAAAGCTAAGGTAACTGAGCTAAACGACTACCGCCCCGTAGCACTCACTTCCGTCATCATGAAGTACTTTGAGAGACTAGTCAAGGACCATAACACCTCCACCCTACCTGACACCCTAGACCCACTCCAATTTGCTTACCGCCCAAATAGGTCCACAGACGATGCAATCTCAACCACACTGCACACTGCCCTAACCCATCTGGACAAGAGGAATACCTGTGAGAATGCTGTTCATCGACTACAGCTCGGCATTTAACACCATAGTGCCCTCCAAGCTCGTCATCAAGCTTGAGACCCTGGGTCTCGACCCCGCCCTGTGCAACTGGGTACTGGACTTCCTGACGGGCCGCCCCCAGGTGGTGAGGGTAGGCAACAACATTTCCACCCCGCTGATCCTCAACACTGGGGCCCAACAAGGGTGCGTTCTGAGCCCTCTCCTGTACTCCCTGTTCACCCATGACTGCGTGGCCACGCACGCCTCCAACTCAATCATCAAGTTTGCGGACGACACAACAGTGGTAAGCTTGATTACCAACAACGACGAGACGGCCTAGAGGGAGGAGGTGAGGGCCCTCGGAGTGTGGTGTCAGGAAAATAACCTCACACTCAACGTCAACAAAACTAAGGAGATGATTGTGGACTTCAGGAAACAGCAGAGGGAACACCCCCCTATCCACATCGATGGAACAGTAGTGGAGAGGGTAGTAAGTTTTAAGTTCCTCGGCGTACACATCACAGACAAACTGAATTGGTCCACCCACACAGACAGCAACGTGAAGAAGGCGCAGCAGCGCCTCTTCAACCGCAGGAGGCTGAAGAAATTTGGCTTGTCACCAAAAGCACTCACAAACTTCTACAGATGCACAATCGAGAGCATCCTGTCGGGCTGTATCACCGCTTGGTACGGCAACTGCTCCGCCCACAACCGTAAGGCTCTCCAGGGGGTAGTGAGGTCTGCACAACGCATCACCGGGGGCAAACTACCTGCCCTCCAGGACACCTACACCACCCGATGTCACAGGCAGGCCATAAAGATCATCAAGGACAACAACCACCCGAGCCACTGCCTGTTCACCCCGTTATCATCCAGAAGGCGAGGTCAGTACAGGTGCATCAAAGCTGGGACCGAGAGACTGAAAAACAGCTTCTATCTCAAGGCCATCAGTCTGTTAAACAGCCACCACTAACATTGAGTGGCTGCTGCCAACACACTGACTCAACTCCAGCCACTTTAATAATGGGAATTGATGGGAAATGCAAAATATATCACTAGCCACTTTAAACAATGCTACCTAACATAATGTTTACATACCCTACATTATTCATCTCATATGTATATGTGTATACTGTACTCTATATCATCTACTGCATCTTTATGTAATACATGTATCACTAGCCACTTTAACTATGCCACTTTGTTTACATACTCATCTCATATGTATATACTGCACTCAATACCATCTACTGCATCTTGCCTATGCCGCTCTGTACCATCACTCATTCATATATCTTTATGTACATATTCTTTATCCCCTTACACTTGTGTCTATAAGGTAGTAGTTTTGGAATTGTTAGCTAGATTACTTGTTGGTTATTACTGCATTGTCGGAACTAGAAGCACAAGCATTTCGCTACACTCGCATTAACATCTGCTAACCATGTGTATGTGACAAATAAAATTTGATTTGTTCTTGAGTGTCTCGCTTTTCCACGGAGAGGTCATATCAGTGTGTAGCCCAAAGTGTACAAACGCTACAGACAGAAGTTGGCTGATTGGCTGTATCGACTTTAGACGTGTCCGAAAACGCTTGTGAGGGTTGTAAAGCAAAACGGAGAACACCATCGTGTTCATGTCCTTTCGGATGCTACAGACAATGAGAGAAGACCGATTTTTGGCATGTCTCATGGCCTGACAAACACCACTCTAGCTCTGTCATCTTTCACCACAGATGTGGAAGTGCAACATAGGCGGATGCAGTAGATTGAGACGCATACAATGCAAAAAAACATATCTCTAGCTTCAATTGACAGATTTGTGTGGGGATATTTTGTATTATGCTAATTCAATTTCTGCGTGGACGTCGACCTTAGGGGGTAAATTGTGCAACAAAGCTTATTCAGAGAAAACTTTACATCTAGATATATATCGTGAATCGCCCTTAAATGAGAAAAAAATCTAGATATCATTTTTTGGCCATATTGCCCAGCCCTATGTGGAGACCATTGACGGGAATGCTGAGTAACATCATATTTTTAGCAGAAGAAATGCATTGTGTGAGTGTGTGTTGTGATCCACTCGCCAATGGCCTCCTCACACCTCTCAACATTTACTCACATCTGATTCCTTCAGGAAAAATTTTGAACCAAAGTGTCCACATAATCCCTGAATACCGAAAGGGAGAACACACGTGCCCCTACACACACACACACACACACACACACACACACACACACACTTCTACACATTATACCCTTCTTGCCTCCATATACCTTTCACACTTAGTATCCTCCAAAACTCATTATTTGAAGATTTAAAATCATAAAAGTTCACTGAGACAGCTGAAGGAAGAGATCCTATAATGCATTCTCATTTGGACACCAAACTCACCACTGGTGTGCGTGGCAAAGTATTCATGTCATCTGAATAAAGCACCGGATCTAGTCCAAGTGCCAATGCCATTTAGCACACTCCAGGCGTTTACATTTGTTGGCTGACATGAAAATAGAGCTCTTTGGCCACACACATCAGTGGTGGGTTTAGCATCCATGAGAATGCTTGAGCAGAAAATAACCTTATACCCACTGTAACATTTGGTGGTGGATCTTTGATGTTATGAGGCTATTTTGCTTCCACTGGTCCTGGGGCTTTTGTTAAGATCAATGGCATCATTAACTTTTAGCCAGTACCAGGATATTTTTACAAAAACCTGTTTGCCTCTGCCAGGAGGCTGAAACTTGGCCGCAAGTGGATCTTACACCAAGACAATGACCCCAGGCACATATCGAAATCCACAAAGAAATTGTTAATTGGCCACAAAATCAACATTTTGAAATGGCCATCTCCATCTCCAGACTTGAAACCCATTGAAAACGTATGGTTTGAAATGAAGATGGCAGTCCATCAATGCAGATGAAGGATATCAAAGGATCTGGAAGGATTCTTTATGGAGGAATGGTTTAATATCCCACCCAATGTGTTCTCCTGTTACGGCTGCTGTCCTTGTACAGGGATCAACATCAGCGGACATCAGCGTAAATTTCAGAGTGACAACTAATAGTACTCGATACAACTCAAACTTTCATTAAAACACACATGCAGGGTACTCAATTAAAGCTACACTCGTTGTGAATCTAGCCAACATGTAAGATTTTTTAAATGCTTTTCGGCGAAAGCATGAGAAGCTATTATCTGATAGCATGCAACCCCCGAAATAACGGGGACGTAAACAAAATAATTAGCGTAGCCGGCGCTACACAAAACGCAGAAATAAAATATAAAACATTCATTACCTTTGACGAGCTTCTTTGTTGGCACTCCTATATGTCCCATAAACATCACAATTGGGTCTTTTTTTCGATTAAATCCGTCCATGTATACTCAAAATGTCCATTTTTGAAGCCCGTCTGATCCATGAAAAAGCACCGTTCCAAAACGCACCGTCATTTTTTTTTATTAAAAAAGTTACCTATAAACTTTGACAAAACACTTCAAACTACTTTTGTAATCCAACTTTAGGTATTAGTAAACGTTAATAATCGATCAAATTGATCACGGAGCGATCTGTATTCAATAGCAGCACGTTTTGAAATCATGGTCCACATTCTCTCTTTCATAACTTCCTGTGGTGTGCTCGACGACAGGAAGTGCCCATTCCTCATTTTACCAAGGATTAATTTAAAATCAATTGACAGTACTGGCGACATCGTGTGGAAGCTGTAGGCATTGTAAACAGGGCCCTATCTATTTTCCCTTTTTGTTTTGTGAACAGTTTTCCTTGGGATTTGTCCTGCTAAACGCGTTCTGTTATAGTCACAGACATGATTTAACCAGTTTTATAAACTTCAGAGTGTTTTCTCTCCACACATACTAATCATATGCATATACTATATTTCTGGCATGAGTAGCAGGACGTTGAAATGTTGCGCGATTTTTAACAAAAAGCTGCAAAAATTCGCAGCCTCTTTTTACACATTTTAGTTATAGGCTCAGTGCTGTTTTCCTTGCAAGGTAAGGTATTTAAAGGTATTGAAAACAGGAGTTTTCTTTTCTTTTTATAAAAAAATATATTACCTGTTAACCTCAAATATATTTCTCTGAGCAATTGTATTAGTATAAAATATTATAATTTTCCAACAAAAATTTCCCACATTTTTGGAGCATTTTTGGAACATACCGTTCATCGTTGGAATGAGGTGAGGACCAAAACGCAGCGTGGTGAGTGTTCATCATCTATTTATTAAACCGAGAACACAAAACAATATAACAAAAGAGAAACGGAAGGAAACAGTTCTGAAAGGTGACATACACATAACAGAAAATAATCACCCACAACTCAAAGGTGAAACCAGGCTACCTAAGTATGGTTCTCAATCAGGGACAACGATTGACAGCTGCTTCTGATTGAGAACCATACCAGGCCAAACACAGATATCCCAAATCATAGAAAAAAGAACATAGACAACCCACCCAATTCACACCCTGACCATACTAAAACAAAGACATATCAAAAGAACTAAGGTCAGAACGTGACAGTACCCTCCCCAAAGGTGCGGACTCCGGCCGCAAGACCTGAACCTATAGGGGAGGGTCTGGCAGCTCTGGCGCGGGACGTGGCCTCTTTAGAGCCGCGACCCTCGCCGACGTCCTCGGACTGGAAGATTCCGGCAGCACCGGACAGGCGGGAGACTCCGGCAGCTCCGGAGTGACGGGCGATTCCGGCAGCACAGGAGTAACGAACGGCTCTGGCAGCTCAGGACAGACGGGAGACTCTGGCAGCTCAGGACAGACGGGAGACTCTGGCAGCTCAGGACAGACGGGAGACTCTGGCAGCTCAGGACAGACGGGAGACTCTGGCAGCTCAGGACAGACGGGAGACTCTGGCAGCTCAGGATAGACGGGAGACTCTGGCAGCGCTGAGCAGGCGGGAGCACCTGTAGGGAGAAGACAGAGAGAGCCTGGTGCGGGGGGCTGCCACCGGAGGGCTGGTGCGTGGAGGAGGCACCGGATAGACCAGACCGTGGAGACGCCATGGAGTTCTCGAGCACCGAGCCTGCCCAACCCTACCTGGCTGAATGCTCCCCGTAGCCAGGCCAGTGCGGCGAGGTGGAATCGACCGCACTGGGCTGTGCTGGCGAACCGGGGACACCATACGTAGGGCTGGTGCCATGTACCCCGGCCCGAGGAGACGCCCTGGAGACCAGATGTGCTGAGCCGGCTTCATGGCACCTGGCTTGATGCCCAATCTAGCCAGGCCGATACGAGGCGCTGCGCTGTAACGCACCGGGCTATGCCTGCGCATCGGGGACACCGTGCGCCTCACGGCATAACACGGTGCCTGTCCAGTCCACCTCTCTCCACGGTAAGCACGGGGAGTTGGCGCAGGTCTCCTACCTGACTTAGCTACACTCCCCGTGTTCCCCCCCCAATACATTTTTAGGGGCTGCCTCTCGGGCTTCCAGCCACGCTGCCGTGCTGCCTCCTCATACCACCGCCGCTCAGCTTTAGCTGCCTCCATCTCTGCCTTGGGGCGGCGATATTCCCCTGCCTGTGCCCAGGGTCCCTTGCCGTCCAAAATCTCCTCCCATGTCCAGGAGTCTGGAGATCGCTGCTGCTGCCCGTTACCACGCTGCTTGGTCCTTGGTTGGTGGGTGATTCTGTAACGTTTGTCGTTGGAATGAGGTGAGAACCAAAGCGCAACGTGGTGAGTGTTCATCTATTTATTAAACCGAGAACACAAAACAAAATAACAAAGAGGAAACTAAACAGTTCTGAAAGGTGACATACACATAACAGAAAATAATCACCCACAACTCAAAGGTGAAAGCAGGCTACCTAAGTATGGTTCTCAATCAGGGACAACGATTGACAGCTGCCTCGGATTGAGAACCATACCAGGCCAAACACATATATCTCAAATCATAGAAAAAAGAACATAGACAACCCACCCAACTCACGCCCTGACCATACTAAAACAAAGACATAACAAAAGAAACAAGGTCAAAACGTGACACATACGATATACTGTAGCTCAGTATTTTAATTATTTATTTAATAAAGTCACTTTTGCTCATCTTTAACAAGGATGTCAATAACAAGCATACAAAATTATTCCGAAGTCTCACACTGCAATGACTTGAATAGTGATGCATGAAATAGTTTTTTCTCCATTATCCACGTTTTTCGAACCAACCCTCTTTTGATATTTCTAATTGTATGATCTGCGTCGCATGTTGGCAAGGGACTCGTATCCCACACAAAAACACTATTTCATTTGAATGCATGCTTGGAAAATCCATTTAATCTAAATAATCATCCCAGGCCTACTCATTTTATTGTGTAAACTGATAATGAAATTGTGTGAAGCTTTGAAGATGAAATATATATTTATATATTTTTTTATGGATTTGGTTGAGATAGGAAACGGAGCACAGACATAGCTGGGGGTTTGTTTGGTATCGAGCTTGTTAAACTTGTTGATACTCTATTTTCATGGGACTGCTGTGTTGGGTTGTGTTTGCTCGCCAAGGATGATGTTACCCTTAAAAGTACACACACTTTCTTTTCTTTCTTCAAAAAAAGTGTTAGGGAACTCTGGAGTTTAAAATAGGTGACATAGCTCACTTGCAGGTGCAGTTAACAACACCGGGTGTTCACCAGTGTAGCATGAAGATGAGTGTTAGTGTGGGAGGGATGATGGGGTAGTGGGGTTAAAGGGGATCCAAAGATAGGTGAGCCACGATTGATGAGGGGGGGTCAGTGTTTCTTATGTGTGAGTGTAGAGTGTGTGTACGTGCATGTGTGCGTGTGCATCTGAGCTGTATGGCTCTATTGGGATTTTGAAGCCTGATTGACAGGGGAGAAGTCTATTAGCAGAGATTGTTAACTCGGGGGCACGGGCCAGCCTGTTATCGGCTCCAGACAGGCATGAAAGGGGACGGCTGATTCACAAGGAAGCCATTGTGGATTTCAAAAGGTGTTGTCTGAGTGATTTGGGCCTAGGCCAATACCACACAGAGTGACTGGAGCGTGTGCTGGAATCCACTGTGATCAATGAGCTTTCAGGAGCTCTCTCTCCATCTCTCGCTCTCTTTTACCTCTGAAAGATTATTTCAATCCTTCTTGTTTTCTGTTTCTAGTTTTTGTTTCTAGTTTAACCAGCTTTCTGAATCTGGTGTATCTCATCTTCTCTTTCATCCTCTCTCCGTCTGAATCGGTTTCTCTTTCTTCTATTCTCTTTTTTACAGTGCTTTGTGTCTTCTTTGCTTTGAGTTTCTCTAAAGAAAGGTTAGACGGGTGCAAAGAACTGGAAAAATACTGGGAGTGTGTATCCGAATGGCATGACTGGTAAAATTGCAGGTCCTATATTGAAGAAGGACCAAGACTACCAATAAACACTCTGTGTGACCCTGATTCAGCCCACTGCAGTAAAAGGTTAATTAAGTACCTGACCCTGATTGTTTTCAATTAAAGAAAAAAAAGAAGAAAAAAAGTGCTTCTTAGCAAAGAGCAATTTCTCAAGTAAGAATTTTGCTAGGACTGTCTGGGAGTGGTTTGAATTGGCAGGGGAAAACTGAAAAACAGCTGTCATTGGCAGAGAGGTTTGGAACTCTCTTTCTTATTGGTCTATTAACTAATTTTCACTAAACCTCCACCCCACTAAAACAGCCACAAATTTCAAGCAGTCATTTCAAGCAGCTCTTACACTAAAGGGCATTATCTAAATTTTTTAAATTTCACAGTATTATTCCAAACTCATAATGTGGAAATATATATAAAACACAGGAAAATCTATTTTTTTACTGCACTGGGCCTGTAAGAAAAACAACTCACCTTACACTGGCTCAGTAAGATCTAATTTGGTGTGCCCCAACCTTAAATGAAAAAAATGGACTGTGTGAGAGCATGTGTGAGTGTACTTGGGTTTGTGTCTGTGTAATGTGTTTTAATGCTGAACTCTTTCTAACCTTGGTTTAGATACAAAATGATTGCCAAGCGTGTTAAATGAATGTGTATCTGTGTGTATAAACATTTGTATGTGATTGTGCACGTGTGTGCCTGCTTGTGTGTGTGATTGTGCATGTTTGTGTGTGCCTATGCACGTCTGTGTGTGTGTGTGCACATCTGGGATATTGTGCTTGTGTGTGTATTTGTGCATGTGTGTGTACACATTCACACACAAGGTTATCCAGTGACTAAGACAAATTATAAATAATATTCTGGCTCCACACCCCTGTCTGTCCCGTCGGCTCAATGGCAAAGCCCCTATGTCTAGTCTTGATGTTTGGGGAAATCGATACAGTGACATAATCAGGATGTTATTTTTGATGATCATATAATTTTGGTCAATATTGCAATACTATTTTTACACTAGTTGGCTGTAGCTGCACCAAAACTTTTTTCTTCATAGGTTTTTCTCCATCTTCTTTTTAAAAAGGCAGCCAATTTGTTTTCAGCACTTTTATTTCCATGACTGATCAGAATTTGCTTTCTCATGGCTCTCCCTTGTCCCTCTGCAGCAGACACATGGTGAGCAATATGTTTGGAACATCAATAAAATCACAGTATTGAATTGCAATTACTTATAGAATCATGAGAATAGCAAAACATATCGTATAGGCACCAAAGTATCATGATAATATCGGAAGGTCCCTGGCAATTCCCAGCCCCCTCTGAGCCACAGGTCAGACCATAGAGGACATCTGCTCTGCTAGGCTAGCCCCTCATTGGCCACAATTCTGAAATGTGATTAAGCAGTTCAGCGAGAGGTGAATGAGATGGACCTGTTCCCTACAGGCTAACAGGAGAATTACTCGAAAGAGCTTCTACTTCACTGGTCCACAAATTGTTTTAACAGAGGCTAGGCTTGGATGTTGTTCAATGTTTTTACATTATTGTTTGGTGGGTTTTACTGAGTGCATAGTCTAGGTGACTTAAACTATCAAATGCCGTGAGCAATGAGAGGAATTGCATTTGTAGTCAAAGGCTTTTAGTATTTTAGTATTTTCTTTAGTATTGGTTTAGAATACTAAAGAGAAACATGGTGGGGTGGTACATGTTATGGTTGCAATCTTACCATAAATTCCATATCTGAGCTCACATAATATGGGTAGCTACCTGAAGAAATCACAGGTAAAAATGAAGGTTAGGTACTTTTTCAAAATAAATAGTCATCAATACCAACACAAGCAAACTCCTACTGTTGGGGAGCCTTGGCCATTTCAATTTCCACTGGTATAGTCTCTTACCTGTAGTATCACGAGGATGCCAAATCAAATCAAATTAATAATTTGTGAAGACAAATCAAATCACCTGTTATGGAGCGCTCACAATCACTACAACAGCAATTTCTCGCCCTGTCCCAACTCACAACCAAAGAGAGCTTGTATCTACTGTTCAATTGTTCTCCCCCTACTTCATTCATTGGCTACCATCCCAGTCATGTATTTTCCTGTTTGCATAGTGTATTAGGTGTGTGCATCTGCAACATCTTTGAACTACCAGTTTGACCCTAATGGTAACATGACATGCAGGTATTTCTAACCGTATTCTCAAAAACCGCCCCTAGCATCCATCATCAATCCGACTACAAAATCTTGACTTGTGCATATCATGCACATCACTATAATGAAAATGTACAGCTGCACTAGAGGCAGGACTACCCAATACGACCCCGCTAAGCATCAGATCAAAGCCTTTAAAAAGATGCAGGGAGGAATGGCTGCTGGACATTGTATATGTTCAATTATACAGTGAGTAACAACAACGCAATCTGTAACAACACTATTATGTGCATGTTATAGGACATTCTTTTGACAAAGCTGGGTTGCTCAGAATCCTGATCAATGACATCATGAAAATAGGTATTTTCCTCCAACTAAATATCCTATTTAAACACACAATGACTACTTAGGTGTACAAACACCTGTAGCAAATGGATTCTGTAACTATGACAACCGATGCATATGATGGACTGCAAAACCCTACAAGGACCAACTGAGTGTGTGGATCTGGCCAAAGCAAATCAACATCTCAGAAAATTTTAATAGCAGGGCCCGGAATGACATTCACCTGATGGTAAATGTGTAAATGGGACATCTCCCTGACCCACACGTGTGAAACAAACCACTGGAGGAAAGCAGTAACTGGAGTTGGAGATAAGCCAATGCCTTTGAGGACCATCCCTCACATGTGGCCGATACATTATTGACTCAAAGTGTAGGGATGTTACCCGGCTAGCAGATGCCTTTTTGGCTGCGTCCCCAATTGCACCCTATTCCATATATAGTGAGTGGGCTCTGTTCAAAAGAAGTGCATTAATAAATAGGGACTAACATGCCATTTGGGACGAAGAATTTTACTTTCCCCCTCTTCTGTCTGGTACCCCTTCCTGGACAACTCATCCTGCTCTTATCTGGACCCAAGTCCTCTTCGCCATATCTCCCTATCTGTTAGGCCGGGTAATCCACTCCTTCCAGTACATCTGATGCCCCTAGCACTGCTCTTCTCTGTTTAGAGCTCCCTTTCCCTTCACACACTCCCTTGAGAATGTGTGTGTGTGTGTGTGTGTGTGTGTGTGTGTGTGTGTGTGTGTGTGTGTGTGTATGTATGTATGTGTGTGTGTGGGGTCTTCTATCCTTCTGGGGACCTAAAATCCCCAAAAGTCCCCAGAAGGTTAGTAAAACAAGGACAATTATCCCTCGGGACATTTCTCATATTCACATGAGGACAAAGGCTATTTTAAGCTTAGGTGTAAGGTTTAAGGTTAGGGTTTCAATTAGGATTAGGGTTAGAATAAGGATTAGGGTAAGGGGTTAGGAGTTAGGGTTACGGGTTAGGGTTAAGGTTAGGGTTATGGTAATAGTTAGGTTTAGGGTTAGGTGAAAATAGGATTTTGAATGGAAATTAATTTCAGGTCCCCATGAGGATAAAAGAGCATAACGTGTGTGTGTGTGTGTGTGTGTGTGTGTGTGTGTGTGTGTGTGTGTGTTAGATGTGTACTCTCTTTGTCACATCCTGATCTGTTTCACTTGTCTTTGTGATTATCCCCTGTGTATTTATGCTTGTGTTCTCTGTGTGTCTGTTGCCAGTTCGTTTTGTTTCGTCAAGCCTACCAGTACTTTTCCATCTGCTCCTGTCGATTGTTCCTGTTTCCTAGTTTTCCCGGTGTTGACCAGTCTGCCTGCCTTGGCCCTGAGCCTGCCTGCCATCCTGTACCTTTGCCCCACCTTTCTGGATTACTGACCTCTGTCTGCCCTGGACCTGCTTTTTGCCTGCCCCTGTTTGATTAATAAACTGTTGTTACTTCGAAGTTGTCTGCATCTGGGTCTTACCTGAAACGTGATACTCTTAGGAGTTGTGTGTGTATGTGTGTTAATGTGTATATGGCCTCGTGCACATTCATCCTTTGTGTGTGTGCATGTGTGTCTTACTCATTCAAGAGCTGTACACGTATGTACACATTTCTTTTCTCTGTTAAGTTTTCAAGCCAGAGGACAATTCTCCCAGCAAATTAGATCTGTACAGTGCATTGGTTTCTAGGCGAGACTATAGATTGTTCTGTCTTTGAGGTCAGTTGAAATGGAAACAACCTGGAAAGTCATAATGTTGTCCATTGCCCTGTAGAACACAGTGATTTAGCCCCCCAGGCCTTTCCAGTTTTTGGTCATGAATCCCACATGCCCAAAGAAGACTTGTAGAACCTTGAAAGTTTGAGGTACAGCAATGGGTGTAAATACTGACACTGAGTCATGCCAGTTGTCAAGTATCAAGAAGCATTTATCCCAGTTGATATGGGCTGAAGCATCCTTCTAGTATGCAAAGAGGGAGGGGAATATGGCCAACAGTATATTCTATGAGGGTTTGATTGATGAGTTGTGACAACGGCTTGAGCTCAGATCCATCACTATACTGTGAGTTCTGTAGACAACCTTTGAGTGGCGGGGCCAATTAGCTGAGCTACAGTGCCTTCAGAAAGTATTCATAACCCTTGACTTATTCCACATTTTGCCGTGTTACAGCCTGAATTCAAAATGGATTAAGTACATGTTTTTTTCTTTCACATCTACACACAATACTCTATAATGACAGTGAAAAAATGTTTTTAGAAATGTCTGCAAATGTAATGCAGAAATATGTAATTTACATACAGTGGGAAGAAAAAGTATGTGAACCCTTTAGAATTATCTGGATTTCTGCATAAATTGGTCATAAAATGTGGTCTGATATTCTTCTAACTCACAACAATAGACAAACACAGTCTGCTTAAACGAATAACACAAACAATTATAGTTTTTCATGTCTTTATTGAACACACCATGTAAACGTTCACATTGCAGGGTAGAATTACAGTATGTGAACCCTTGGATTTAATAACAAGTTGACCCTCCTTTGCCAGCAATAACCCGTTTTGTAAAGACCAGTAGTCTTTACAAAACTGTTTCAGTTCCACAATATTCTTGGGATGTCTGGGGTGAACCGCTCTCTTTAGATCATGCCACAGCATCTCAATCGGGTTGAGGTCAGGACTGACTGAGCCACTCCAAAAGGAGTATTTTCTTCTGTTGAAGCCATTCTGTTGTTGATTTACTTCTGTCTTTTTTGGTTGTTGTCCTGTTGCATCACCTAACTTCTGTTGAGCTTCAAATGGCAGACAGATAGCCTTACAGCCTTACATCTCACCATACCTTCTCTGCTATGCAATCTGGTTTCAGAGCTGGTCATGGGTGCACCTCAGCCACGCTCAAGGTCCTAAATGATATCTTAACCGCCATCGATAAGAAACATTACTGTGCAGCCGTATTCATTGATCTGGCCAAGGCTTTCGACTCTGTCAATCACCACATCCTCATCGGCAGACTCGACAGCCTTGGTTTCTCAAATGATTGCCTCGCCTGGTTCACCAACTACTTCTCTGATAGAGTTCAGTGTGTCAAATCGGAGGGTCTGCTGTCCGGACCTCTGGCAGTCTCTATGGGGGTGCCACAGGGTTCAATTCTTGGACCGACTCTCTTCTCTGTATACATCAATGAGGTCGCTCTTGCTGCTGGTGAGTCTCTGATCCACCTCTACGCAGATGACACCATTCTGTATACTTCTGGCCCTTCTTTGGACACTGTGTTAACAACCCTCCAGGCAAGCTTCAATGCCATACAACTCTCCTTCCGTGGCCTCCAATTGCTCTTAAATACAAGTAAAACTAAATGCATGCTCTTCAAACGATCGCTACCTGTACCTACCCGCCTTTCCAACATTACTACTCTGGACGGCTCTGACTTAGAATACGTGGACAACTACAAATACTTAGGTGTCTGGTTAGACTGTAAACTCTCCTTCCAGACCCATATCAAACATATCTAATCCAAAGTTAAATCTAGAATTGGCTTCCTATTTCGCAACAAAGCATCCTTCACTCATGCTGCCAAACATACCCTTGTAAAACTGACCATCCTACCAATCCTCGACTTTGGCGATGTCATTTACAAAATAGCCTCCAATACCCTACTCAACAAATTGGATGCAGTCTATCACAGTGCAATCCGTTTTGTCACCAAAGCCCCATATACTACCCACCATTGCGACCTGTACACTCTCGTTGGCTGGCCCTCGCTTCATACTCGTCGCCAAACCCACTGGCTCCATGTCATCTACAAGACCCTGCTAGGTAAAGTCCCCCCTTATCTCAGCTCGCTGGTCACCATTGCATCTCCCACCTGTAGCACACGCTCCAGCAGGTATATCTCTCTAATCACCCCCAAAACCAATTATTTCTTTGGCCGCCTCTCCTTCCAGTTCTCTGCTGCCAATGACTGGAACGAACTACAAAAATCTCTGAAACTGGAAACACTTATCTCCCTCACTAGCTTTAAGCACCAACTGTCAGAGCAGCTCACAGATTACTGCACCTGTACATAGCCCACCTATAATTTAGCCCAAACAACTACCTCTTTCCCTACTGTATTTAATTTATTTATTTATTTTGCTCCTTTGCACCCCATTATTTTTATTTCTACTTTGCACATTCTCCCATTGCAAATCTACCATTCCAGTATTTTCCTTGCTATATTGTATTTACTTTGCCACCATGGCCTTTTTGCCTTTACCTCCCTTATCTCACCTCATTTGCTCACATCGTATATAGACTTGTTTATACTGTATTATTGACTGTATGTTTGTTTTACTCCATGTGTAACTCTGTGTCGTTGTATGTGTCAAACTGCTTTGCTTTATCTTGGCCAGGTCGCAATTGTAAATGAGAACTTGTTCTCAACTTGCCTACCTGGTTAAATAAAGGTGAAATAAAATAAAAATAAAAAACATTCTCCTGCAAAATGTTTTCATAAACTTGGAAATTCATTTTTCCGTTGATGATGGCAAGCTGTCCAGGCCCTGAGGCAGCAAAGCAGCCCCAAACCATGATGCGACCTCCATTATAGGTTACAGTTAGGATGAGGTTTTGATGTTGGTGTGCTGCGCCTTTTTTTCTCCACACAGTGTTATGGGTTCCTTCCAAACAACTCAACTTTAGTTCATTCTGTCCACAGAATATTTTGCCAGTAGCGCTGTGGAACATCCAGGTGCTCTATTGCGAACTTCAGACGTGCAGCAATGTTTTTTTGGACAGCAGTGGCTTCATCCATGGTATCCTCCCATGAACACCATTCTTGTTTAGTGTTTTAGGTATGGTAGACTCGTCAACAGAGATGTTAGCATCTTCCAGAGATTTCTGTAAGTCTTTAGCTGATTCTTCTTAACCTCATTGAGCATTCTGCACTGTTCTCTTGCAGTCATCTTTGCAGGACTGCCACTCCTAGGGAGAGTAGCACCAGTGCTGACATTTCTCAATTTATAGACAATTTGTCTTACCGCGGATAGACTTTTAGACATACTTTGTAACCCTTTCCAGCTTCATGCAAAGCAATAAGTCTTAATCTTAAATCTTCTGAGATCTCTTTTGTTCGAGGCATGGTTCATATCAGGCAATGCTTCTTGTGAATTGCAAACTCAAATTTTGTGAGTATTTCTTGTAGGGAAGGGCAGCGCTAACAAAAATCTTCAATCTCGTCTCATTGATTGGACTTCGGGTTAGCTGACTGCTGACTCCAATTAGCTTTTGGAGAAGTCATTAGCTCAGCGGTTCACATACTTTTTCCAACCTACACTGTGAATGTTTAAATGATCTATTTAATATAGACAAGAAAAATACAATAATTAGTGTGTTATTAGTTTAAGCACACTGTTTGTTGTGACTTAGATGAAGATCAGATCAAATGTTATGTTAAATTTATGCAGAAATCCAGGTAATTCCAAAGGGTTCACATACTTCACACCACTGAGTCAATACATGTTAAAAGGACTTTATACAGTGATTACAGCTGTGAGTATTTTGGGGTAAGTCTCTAAGAGCTTTGCACACCTGGATTGTACAATATTTACACATTATTGTTTTTTAAATTCTTCAAGCTGTGTCAAGTTGGTTGTTGATCATTGCTAGACAGCCATTTTCAAGTCTTGCCATAGATTTTCAAGCCGATTTAAGTCAAAACTAGGCCACTCAGGGACATTCAATGTCGTCCAGTGTCTATTTGGCCTTGTGTTTTAGGCTATTGTCCTGCTGATGTAAGGTTTTGCTTTTCTTTACTTAGTCAACCTTGTGTTCTTTTTTTTGTGTTCCTGAACATAGCCCTGTTTCTTTGTGTTCTGGAACGTAGCTCTGTCTTAAATTTTTGTTTATTTATTTAACCTGTGTTCGTTTCTCACCTGGTCTCATCAGCTCCCTATTTAGTTCAGTTCTTTCTGTTTGTATGGTTGTGAGGTATTGTTTGTTTTTGAGTCCCTACCTGTGTTTGACCATTGTCCGCCTGTGATCACGATTCCTGCCTTCTGCCGTGCTCTGCGCGTGAATCTACACCTTTTTCTCCCTGAGTATTCATTACAGCTGAAAAGTGAATGTGTCTCCACGTGTCTGTTGGAAATGAGACTAAACCAGGTTTTCCGCTAGGATTTTGCCTGTGCTTATCTTTATTCCATTATTTTGATCCTAAAAAAACTCCATCGTCCTTGCTGATGACAAACGTACTCATAACATGATGCAGACACCACAATGTTTGAAAATATGAAGTGGTACTCAGTGGTGTGCTGTGTTGTATTTGCCCCACACATAACGCTTTGTATTCAGGACATAAAGTTACTTTCCACATTTTTGCCACATTTTTTAAAGTTTTACTTTAGTGGCTTACTGCAAAAAGGATGCATGTTTTGGAATATTTAATTCTGAACAAGCTTCCTTCTTTTCACTCTGTCATTTAGGTTAGTATTGTGGAGTAACTGTAATGTTGTTGATCCTCAGTTTTCTCCTATCACAGCCATTAAACTATGCAACTGTTTTAAAGACATCATTGACCTCATGGTGCGGTTTTCTTTCTTCCTGAGTTAGGAAGGACACGTGTATCTTTTTAGTGACAGTGTGTATTAACATAGTGTAATTAAAAACTTCACCATGCTCAAAGGAATGTTCAATGTCTGCTTTTTTTAAAATTTTTACCCATCTACCAATAGGTGATGGGTATTAGAAAACCTCCCTGGTCTTTGTAGTTGAATCACTGCTCGACAGAGTGATTGTGGTGGGTACATACTGTATGTGATGGTAAACACTATTATTGCATACAGAGTGAGTCCATGCAACTTAATGTGACTTGTTATTAAGCACATTTTTACTCCTGAACTTATTTTGGCTTGCCATAACAAAGGTGTTGAATACATACACATTTCAGCTTTTAATTTTTATTAATTACCATTTTAATAGTTATAGAGATATAACCTACTCATTCTGCTAGTATATACTGTACCTTCTGTAAATCAATTGTAGGTCTATATAGGTTTTTATAATACTCTCATGTGCATTTAAATATCATACAATATGATACATTATTGGTCAGCAAACATTTATCAGTATTTAAAAATCCATGGTTTCCTTAGTAAAATCTAATTTTAGTATTTTCACCTCACCCATAAACCAACATGCCAAGCATAAACATTATGCTTGTCACCTCTGTAATATGCCTATTGCATTGCAAAACAGCGCAACTGCATTTTTATACCATTTCATTTTATGTAACCATAAATGATAGCGCCATAGATTCAACCTAAATGGTTAAGCATGTGAATTATGGTCGTAATCATAATGAGATTGTATAATGTTATGTGCGATACCATAGGTTCTGAAGTGAAATGAGAAATGCTACCCGGGCACAGTCTCCATTCTCATTGCCAGGACCAGGTTCAGTGACAATTTTGCTGTCTATCTGATTTCAAATCAGTATCTCCCACCATGCTCCATTTTCTTATTCAACCCCTCTCCCATCCAATTTTCTCTCTTTCACTCCCATCCATTCCTTTCTTCCCCCTCTTGCGCTGTAGAGTTTAGACTCTGCGATAGAAAGCTTCATAAACAATTTTCGAGCCCTGCCATTGAGACAGTATTACTGAGGCGGTGTGTGAACGCTATGCCAATTTCCTGAATCCATACTTCACCCCCCCCCCATCCCCCCTACTCTCCTCTCGCCGTCTCTCGGCTCTCTCTGTCCATCGAAACAATGTTCACGTCAAGACAATTATGCCCACTCTCTGGCGCGGACTAACTCTGTGTGTTTACCTCCGTAGGGCTGGTGGCGGGAAAGCAATTTCCTCCCACCGCGCTGCAGCTGTATTCCCCCTCAAACCCCCCATACCCCTGCAGACATCTGATCTCATAAGCAATATATCTCTTGTTAAGGCCAATAGCATCTCCTCACACACGGCCACCGGCTCTTGCCAGGACTGGTTATTTCTTTGGGGAGGCAGCGGAGGTGTGACAGCAGCGAGCGGCAGTGCCCAGGCAGGCGGAGGCTCGGTGTGGGAGATTAGAACCACTACCCGAGGCCCTCCTCACTTCCCTCTCTGTCTTAGTGGGAGGCCGGCCATTTTGGCTCACCACTTTCTCATGGACTGCCTCCCAGATGGCACCCTCTTCCCTATATAGTGCACCTATTTTTGACCAGAGCTCTATGGACCCTGGTCAAAAGTAGTGCACTAGGGAATAATAGGTTTCCATTTGGGATGCATACATGGAGACATTAATTTCCCTTCTTCTCTGGCCTGGGTGGAGAGAATTGTCCCAGTCACAACATCATGACTGGGTCCATCACGATGTAGCACCATGTCTGCGGCCACCCTGAGACTGAGGAGTGTGTGGGCAAACATGAACATGTGATTTGGGGTGGAAGAAAGTGAATAAATAACTATGATATAAAAAAGTAAACTAAGCCAGGAGCAGAAACCATTCCTCTGTGCATTAGAAAATGCATTAGAATACATAGTGTACATACACAGGGCCCAAATTACAGAGAGGAATGAGAGAGAACACACAGATAGCGCATCCTGATGAGCGTTCTAATGAGGAAAGGCAAAAATTATGAGGGTTTTGGCAGTGTGTTAGTTGAGTGGCAGGGCCAAGGGACCCCTGGGTAGCCTAACAAAGATGGCTTTTCCCTGCACTACACATACACATACACACACACACAAACACACAGACGCACACACACCTCCCCCCTTCTACAAGCCCGCTCTACATAACACCATGCAGAGCTCCCTTCCTTATAATTAGGGCCAACAGCGTTCCCCGGGTGAAATGGTTACTCATCCTTAAGGACAAGAGAAGGGGGGAAGGTGTGCAGAAATGTGTGCATGCATGTGTGTTGTGGTTAGCATGCAGGCGGCTGCATGGGCAGGTCAATAAGGTCAAAAATAATAGGGTTTAAGAGCTGAGGGGAGTATGAGAGCTTAGATTCCATTTTTCTGTGTGTTGTTAATAGACTTACTGTCGCTTTGTATACAGTTCAATATCACACTGCCATGGTGTGATAACAACACAGTTGATTATTTATCTAGAGGTGACGCTCAACAGCATTCTCTTGATTTTAAAAGATAGGTTGAGAAGCCAAGCAGTCCTAGCTTTAAAAACACAAATAAACATGGTGCTTACTTGATTTTACAAAGACAATTCCAATCTATTGTAATTCTATTTTATTTTTTATATAAAAAAAATTAAAAACTTTTAGCCCTATTTTGGTAGTTACAGTCTTGTCCCATCACTGCAACTCCTGTACTGACTCGGGAGAGACAAAGGCCAAGAGCCATGCGTCCCACAAAACACAACCCTGCCAAGATGCACTGCTTCTAGACACACTGCTCGCTTAACCCGGAAGCCAGCCGCACCAATGTGTCGGAAGAAATATCGTACAACTGGCGACTGAAGTCAGCTTGCAGGTGCCCAGCCCGGCATAAGGAGTCGCTAGAGCATCCCAGCCGGCCAAACCCTCCCCTAACCCGGACGATGCTGGGACAACTGTGCCCCGCCTCATGAGTTTCCCGGTCAAGGCCGGCTGTGACACAGTCTGGGATCGAACCCAGGTCTGTCGTGTGGCTTCAAGCACTGCTATGCATTGCCTTAAAACACTGCACTTGGAAGGCCCTCTGCTTTAGCATCTTAACCATGAAATATGCCTTAACTCTAACCTCCACCTTTTCCAAACCTTTAAAAATAAATACAAAATACAATATTTATGGAATTTGTATCGAGAAATATAAATACCACCCATGTTCGGCTCTTGATCATGTACTGACACACTGACATACAGTGCAGTTGCCCACACATTGCGACATGTTCTGCCAATATCACGCTACATTGCATATTTTCAGTGATCGAAACTGTACCTTTTAAAACAACTTAAGCGACAAACATGGTAAAAAAAACTCTGGGCTGGTTTTGTCCCTTGGAGGTTTTTCTCCATATTTCCAGAGTGTTTACATGTGGAAGCTGTTGGGCCGCGAATGAGTTTGATCCCAAATGACAGCTACTGAGAATTCCTCTAGGACTGGTCACACACATTCTCCTCTGGGGCATCCCTCTCTGCAGGAGGACATATTTGTAATCCAGGATTTTAATTCCCCTTTCACTGATGCCATATTAACACTGAATAGTATGCTATATATTGGATTGCTGTCTTGCTTTCTCCCTCTATACCCCTAAGTCTCCCTTGCTGAAAGATTTGTTGGCCCCTGTTTCTCAGTCTCATTAATGGGGTATGTTGAGCCATTTATAACATTCAGAATTACTCCGTCAAGGGAAATATAGTATTCTTTCTAACAAAGATATCTACATATATTTCAGGATGTTGTGTATCTCTGTAAATAATCTGAATTCATGTGAACAGAAATATAGCTTGTCCAAAAAAAAAGGTGATCTTCTTGGCACAACTTACCCCGGGTATGGGGTAAAGCATAGGGACAGGGTAAGTTGAGCCGCCTTGGGGTAAGAGGAATTTTGAGGCTACTAGCCCATGAAACTGGGCCGCAACATTCTTGATATTGTATGTTTATCAAGCTCAGACTCCATGTCATTAGACAAGGCCTTGTGTGCCTCTGCTACTCTATCATAGCCTCTCTTTCGCACAGGTACATGTTCATTTTATTTTTTGGCAATGTTTCTTCAGTGTCATTCGGTCTACTTTTTCATCCCTTGCTCCTGCTCAAATTCACTTTTTCCCTTCTCTCACTTTATTGGCAGCTCTTTGAGGAACCTGACAGGGGGCTAGACCCCTGCTTGTTTTGTGTTTGTTAACACAGGCCATTATGATGTCTGCTTTGTAATAATAAAAATGCATCTTGAGTTCATATGCACGACCAATTGCAAAAATACTATACATATTGTGCATAAGACAACTGACAAAATGTAATCATCAT
Organism: Oncorhynchus clarkii lewisi; assembly: GCF_045791955.1. NCBI lineage: Eukaryota > Metazoa > Chordata > Actinopteri > Salmoniformes > Salmonidae > Oncorhynchus > Oncorhynchus clarkii. Next base: position 64,407,471 of record NC_092153.1, read on the forward strand.
TTGTATGGGTATGTTGAGCCATTTGCTCAACTTGCCCCTGGCCAAATGGCACAATTTACCCCAAAGCAACCATTTTGAATATATTAGCTCACACAGCTACAATAATGTACTTTCATGCTAGGTTTAGGACCTCATATTGCAGCTAATAGAGACCCCAACTGATTAATTAAATGGTCTTAAAACTATCTACTTTGGTTTAGGTACAAGCATCATGAAAAATACAACACTTTTTTTTTTTTACTTATCACTTTTCTGTGTGGTTTCTTCCTTCACAGACTCCATGAAACAATGACCTCTTCTTAAATATCTGGTGACATGATTCATTTTGTGTATGGTTTCCTATAAACAATTGGTGGTTTTATTTTTACCTTTATTTAACTAGGCAAGTCAGTTAAGAACAAGTTATTATTTTCAATTACATCCTAGGAACAGTCTGCCTGTTCAGGGGCAGAATGGCAGCTCGGGGATTTGAACTTGCCACCTTTCGGTTACTAGTCCAACGCTCAAACCACTAGGCTACCCTGCCACCCCTAACTAACCCTTTGACACGACTTACCCCACTCTACCCTATTGTTAAGGTGACTTGAAAGCAGTCATTACCAATCCTGTTCCTATAACAATACAGGGTGTGCAGATCTTTTTTACAGACCAACATGTATGCACCTGGTCCAGCTAACCATACGGGGCCATGCAGGCCGGTTCTACTTAACCTCTGTGTCCCCCTAATATTGAAATGGTTTAAATTTTAACATTCATAAAAGCACTTTCTTTCATTGTCTTAAAGTGAAACTGACAGCATTTTAACTACTTTGCAGATATGAAACAAACAGACAATCATAATATCATAATATAAAAAATATCAAATTCCCAGTTTATGCTACAAAGTCAACTTCATAAGAGGTTTTAAAAATAGGCTATATTTTTCTTAAAATTCCATGACGTGCACTAAGGCATTGTTGGCAGAATATATGGATGCAGATTAATGCATGAATAATACAATTCACCCATACATTTCTTGGTAGTCCAGAAAATATTGTTCAGGTTGTAAATCACAGCTGGCCTGGAACATTGTTTGCTGCTTCCATTCGGGATGCACTGTTTCAGTTTCAATGGCTCAATATTTTGGACAAAAACGAACAAATGTAACTAGGGCTGGGAATGTAAGTACAATCAAACTAGCAAGGGTAATTATCACAAGTCATAATGTGGCTAATAGGCTAGTGTATATATTTATGTAGCAAGCTAAAAACACAGAGCCTAACATTTGCTAGATACCTAGCTAGCTAGATGCTAGGGTGATGTCATGTCATGTCATTGGAGGAGTGGGTGAGTGACTGACTTTTTCCCCTCATATCGTTTTTTGGTGGCTATACTGTACACAGCTAGAGATGCAGGTGTCATTTGGTTAGCTAGCAAGAACTTTAACGACGGTTATCCAGTTAGCATATCGCTTGTGTTTGCATATTCACTGCACTGGCTATCTACTCCGATTTCAGAGCACTCTCGTCTGAGTGTGCCAGAGAGCAGAATAACTGATGAATTTACTAACGCGCAACACCCACTGAATATGACCGACAGGTATCAGTAAATGTAAGCAAAGAAAGTAACAGTTAGTCACAAACTCTCTAGATAATGTAAACAGCATAACCAGCTCTACTAGGGCAAGAAAAATGGTCAGAGTAAGGTCTTCTCTTATTTAGCCAGTTTGCTTTGGGTGTTTGGTTGGGATTGTTGGCAGGCAAGCTGCAGAAGGGCAAGCAGGCCAATTCCCCATCGTTTATCAATGCAATCTTGACGGCCAACTAGCTGAACAAATTTGAGAGGTTTTATCTAATGTTCCTTCGTTAGATTTTAGCTCATCTTTCTCTGGCTAGGATTAGTTGTTGATCTTTTTGTTGTTGTTGTGCATAAATGAGGGAGAGAGCCTACCTTTTCATGGTTGTTTGATCAATAGGACTGTAAAGTTCCCAAATGTAAGAGGACTCCCATGGTATTTACATATTTGCAGAAATACGTTTTTTTTTTAAATTCTTCTCACAGGATGTCTGTAAGGGGTGTATGGCCAAACCTATGACATAAAGAAGAAATTCTCTCCTCTCTCTTCGCCACCTTCTCCGTGGCGACTGAATGAGAACTTTGAGAAACCGATTAAAGGATGGAGATGGAGTCATTATGGGAAAAGGAGGCATGGAGGGGAGGGGAGGAACGTCTGGACCCAGCTGGCTCCCAGGGGTCCAGTGGAGAGTGAGGCTCTGATACACTTAGCCATCGCACCACTTTAATTGTGCAGAAAATGTGATTTGTGTCCCAGCTTCACTTCCTTAGGAGAGTGGTGTTCACAGCAGGGGCGATTCCGGTCGCTTGAATAGGTCGGCTATTCATCTTCCCAGGGACCCGTGTGTGTGTGTGTGTGTCTGTCTGTCTGTCTGTCTGTCTGTCTGTCTGTCTGTCTGTCTGTCTGTGTGTGTGTGTGTGCGCGCATTCGTGTGTGCCTGGGTCCATGTCCACATGTGTGTGTACGTACTGTCCATATGTGTGTCTGTGTCCATGTGAGTATGTGTGTGCACTCATCTGTGGTTGTGTGTGTGAGCATGTATTTGTGTCTGTGGGTGCGAGGGCCAATGTCTTTTGTTCACATTTACCCACTATGTGATCAAATGAAAAATGAATATGCATAGTTCAACATCATAACAATTCTATTGTTGTCAAGAACATTTTCAACATTTTATTTAAAACAACCTGAACATAAACCATGACATATTCGAGATTGAAGATCGAATATCCTACCAACGGGACATCAAAAACTGTAATATCTTATGTTTCACCGAATCGTGGCTGAATGACGACATGGAAAACATTCAGCTAGCAGGATATACGCTGCACCGGCTCGACAGAACAGAACACACAACGAGAGGAGGGAGGGGGAGGGCGGTCTGTGCATATTTGTAAACAACAGCTGGTGCACGAAATCTAAGGAAGTCTCTAGATTTTGCACGCCTGAAGTAGAGTGTCTTATGATAAGCTGAAGACCTTACCATTTTCCAAGAGAGTTTTCATAAATTTTTTTCATGGTTCTTTATTTACCACCACAGACGGACGCTGGCACTAAGACGGCTCTGAGTTAGCTGTATAAGGTAATAAGCAAACAGGAAACCGCTCACCCAGAAGCAGTGCTCCTAGTGGCCGGGAACTTTAATGCAGGCAAACAAATCAGTTTTATCTCATTTCTAGATCACCTTTACTCCACACACAAAGACGCATACAAAGCTCTCCCTTGCCCTCCATTTGGCAAATCTGACCATAATTCTATCCTCCTGATTCCTGCTTACAAGCAAAAATTAAAGCAGAAAGCACCAATGACTCGGTCTATAAAAAAGTGGTCAGATGAAGCAGATGCTAAATTACAAGGGATGTTTTGCTAGCACAGACTAGAATATGTTTAGGGATTCTTCCGATAGCATTGAGGAGTACATCACATCGGTCACTGGCTTTATCAATAAGTGCATCGAGGACATCGTCCCCACAGTGACTGTGGGTACATACCACCACCAGCAGCCATGGATTACATGCAACATATGCACTGAGCTAAAGGGTAGAGCTGCCACTTTCAAGGTGCGGGACTCTAACATGGAAGCTTATAAAAATCCTGCTATGCCCTCCGATGAACCATCAAACAGGCAAAGCACCAATCCTGGACTGAGATTGAACCGTGCTACACCGGCTCCGACGCTCGTTGGATGTGGCAGGGCCTGCAAACTATTACAGACAACAAAGGGAAGCACAGCCGCGAGCTGCCCAGTGACACGAGCCTACCAGACGAGCTACATCACTTCGATGCTCGCTTCGAGGCAAGCTACACTGAGGCATGCATGAGAGCATCTGCTGTTCTGGACGACTGTGTGATCAAACTCTTCGTAGCCGACGTGAGTAAGACCTTTAAACAGGTCAAAATTCATAAGGCCACTTGGCCAGATGGATTACCAGGACGTGTGCTCCGGGCATGTGCTGACCAACTGGCAAGTGTCTTCACTGATATTTTCAACATGTCCCTGATTGAGTCTGTAATACCAACATGTTTCAAATAGACCACAATAGTCCCTGTACCCAAGAGCACTAAGATAACCTGCCTAAATTACTACAGAACCGTAGCACTCACGTCCGTGTCCATGAAGTGCTTTGAAAGGCTGGTAATGGCTCACATCAACACAATTATCCCAGAAACCCTAGACCCACTCCAATTTGCATACCGCTCAAGCAGATCCACAGATGATGCAATCTCTATTGCACTCCAAACGGATATTTTCTACCTGGACAAAAGGAACACCTACGTGAGAATGCTATTCATTGACTACAGCTCAGCGTTCAACACCATATTGCCCTCAAAGCTCATCACTAAGCTAAGGATCCTGGGACTAAACACCACTCTCTGCAACTGGATCCAGGACTTCCTGACGGGCCGCCCCAGGTGGTGAGGGGAGGTAGTAACACATCTGGCACGCTGATCCTCAACACAGGAGCCTCTCAGGGGTGCGTGCTCAGTCCCCTCCTGTACTCCATGTTCACTAATAACTGCATGGCCAGGCACGACTCCAACACCATCATTGAGTTTGCAGACGACACTACAGTGGTAGGCCTGATCACCGACAACAACGAGACAGCCTACAGGGAGGAAGTGAGAGCCCTGGTAGGGTGGTGCCAGAATGACAACCTCTCCCTCAATGTAATCAAGACAAAGGAGATGATTTTGGACTACAGGAAAAGGAGGACCCAGCATGCCCCCATTCTCATCGACAGGGCTATAGTGGAGCAGGTTGAGAGCTTCAAATTCCTTGGTGTCCTCATCACCAACAAGCTAGAATGGTCCAAACACACCAAGACAGTCATGAAGAGGGCATGACAAAACCTATTCCTCCTCAGGAGACTGAAAAGACCTGGCATGGGTCCTCAGATCCTCAAAAGGTTCTACAGCTGCAACATGAAGAACACTGGTTGCATCACTGCCTGGTATGGCCATCTCAGAGGAAGGCCCTAAAAATTGTCAAAGACCCCAGCCACCCCAGTCATCGTATGGCAAGCGATACCCGAGTGCCAAGTCTAGGACCAAAAGGCTTCTCAACAGCTTTTACCATCAAGCCATAAGACTCCTGAACAGGTAATCAAATAGCTACCAACCACTCTTTTACGCTGCTGCTACTCTCTGTTTATCATTTATGCATAGTCACTTTAACTATACATTGATGTACATATTACCTCAATTAGCCTGACTAACCGGTGCACATTGGCTAACCAGACTATTTGCATTGTGTCCCGCTATCCCCTGCCCACAACCCCCTCTTTTACGCTGCTGCTACTTTCTGTTTATCATCTATGCATAGTCACTTTAACTATACCTGCATGTACATATTACATCAATTAGCTTGACTTACCGGTTCCCCCGCACATTGACTCTGTACTGGTACCACCTGTATATAGCCTTGCTACTGTTATTTTCACTGTCATTTTACTGTTTTTTTTTATCCTTTACTTATCTATTGTTCACCTAATACCTATTTTGTCCTTAAAAATTGGACTGTTTGCTAGGGCTTGTAGGTAATCATTTCACTGTAAGGTCTACCTGAGTATGTGACAAATAAACTTTGATTTGATTCTGTAAATACAGTGAGTAGTAGGCTACTGTGTGTAAGTACAGAAATTGGTAAGAAAAAAGAGATGGGATATCTTGTGTTATAGGAATGATAACATGAACCTCACTACCACAGCATTAAAGGAATGTCACATATATCTGTGTGTCACTCTCCCATTGGTTCTCTCTTCGCTGGATGCTGATAGCACAGCATAAGATGAGAGAAAGCTATGGGCGTAAGGTGATGGTTTCGGGATGAGTTTCCAAACATAGGAATCCACATGCAGCGAGAGGGAGATGAGGAAAATATTGAATGAGGGAGAGAGTGTGACTAAAACAGGGTGATAAGGGTTTGAAAATATCTCCAGTGAGACAATGAAGAGGGAGAGTTGCAAAGAGCGAGAAAGAGAGGGACTAGGAGAGAGAGAGATAGCGAGATTGGTACTGTAGATTGGCAGAGGGGGATAGAAGCAGAGAGAGAGAGAAAGGCAGGAAAGCTGAGTGTGAGACAGTGAAAGACACTGATGGGGGGAGAAATCCTTTACATATACTCTTCTCACCTGGATCTCCCGCTCCTGCTCTGCCCCAAAAATTGCTGATGGGACGGGAGTGTGAGAGCGAGCTTTTCAGCTCAGAGAAAAGTGCTTACTGGCTCTTCTTGTAAGGGGAACGGCTTGAGGAACACGCCTCACATACCCTCTTTGTTTGGAAACTTTGCAGTGGCCAGCATTTTCTATCTCCATACCTATCTGTTCTCGCCTTTATTTCTTTCTTATTCATTCTGTTTGTTCTTCTGCTCCTCAACACTTTGCTGGGACCAAGGAGCAGCAGTGCTCAGCAAGCAAGCACTTTTGAATTGATTTGTTCCAGGATAATTCCTGGAAGTATTGGTTTGGCTAAGGTTTACAGTTGCTTTTTCAGGTCAACACAGTTTCGTTTTGGATCATGGTCATGACTGGGAAGTATTGTTAGCCAAAATGTTGTCTGCAACTGTTAGCGCCAATGGTAAAGTGGTTCATTAATATCAGTCTAACTG